>NC_091117.1:21412500-21550000 GCF_040183065.1 Periplaneta americana | reverse complement strand
TTTTAGTTTAATTCTGCTACACAGTTTATTTCAGTGTTTAATTAATAGTTCATAGTATTTTGTTGTTTAATTCGTAAATAACTCTTGTATACATGTAACTCTCATCTAAATCAAATTGTTGAATTCTTTGTAAGTTCATGCATATGTATATACACTTTTTGCTGGTTGTGTGGAAGAGAAGGCCTTACGGCCTTAACTCTGCCAGCTAAAATAAATCATTATTATTATTATTATTATTATTATTATTATAGTCAATTAAATCCCTCTCGAGTTTTGATTTTCTCTAGATAAATCAAAACCTCTAGTGAGATTACTGTTGATAATAACGGACATAATAATAAGAATTTCACTTATATAAAAAAAATAGTTTTAATGTAAAAATTTACATTGCTATGTTAAAATATGGCTACATACACTGTATAATTTATATATCATATTTATTTATACATCATATTTATTGATATATTACATTTTATTTATTGATTCCATGAATTCCCTGTCACTTTTCTTAATAATTTTCGCTCATTTCCTTTTTTAATTACCGTATTGATACTGCCTTATTTATTTTTACACACTTATCTCCGTGTAGTATTAAATTTACCTGGTCACTTATTTCCGGCTGCTCATAATGTATCATTAATTATATTATGGGTAATTCCGCGTGATTTAAACGTTCACACTGTCACTTTTCTCTCGCGTATTTAAATAAACACGTAGAGGCAATGCCAAGGTCGTTCAGGTGTGAACACCAAGGGGGAAAGTAATACGATAAACTGGATCTGCTGTAAGTGTGCGAGTTCTGTTTTGCTTTTATTCTGGAAAGGAATTAACTAATACAGATGTAACAGGAAACTTTCTCCACAGCCGTAAAATAGAGTGCTAAAAATTCCACGCGCGTTGAGGTCTAGGGTTCTGCCCCGCAATTACCGGTGTAAACAGTGAAGATGCGCTTCCCGCAGTCTTCGGCATGACACACTTCCCACCATTTTCTCCCAATAAAAGAATTTGACTCTGAAACAGACCGAAGGAGGGCAACTCTGTCACACCAAGCCTTGAAATCCAGATTACAATAAAGGTGTGCAAGAAATTTCATTTCCGTATCGTGAGATGTAAATCATCACACCATCTTGTTCCTCTAGCACATTAGTGTCAATAAAATAAGTAACCTTTGACATTAAACCCCACACAGTTTAAGGCCCGCCTCTGTTCTCCTGAACAAAAATGTTTGTCAATGTTACTCCCTATGATGAAAGAATAAATATTATGAATGAATGAAAAGAAGAAATGGGTGGATAAACATTAAAAGATATGCCAAAGCGCGTTTTTCCGTTCACCATTCCTTCCAGTGCATCCTTCAGTAGGCAGTTTCTTCTCAGCCAGTGACGCAGCCAATTTCTCTTCCTCTTCCTGATCAGTTTCAGCATTATTCTTTCTTCATCCACTCTTTCCAACAAAACTTCGTTTCTTATTGTGTCTGTCCATTTCACACTCAGCATTCTTCTCCATATCCATATTTAAAGTGCTTTCATGTTTCTGCCCCATAAAATGCGAAACTCCACACAAAGCACTTAACTAGTTTATTCCTCAATTCTTTTTTCAACCACTCTTTCCAACACAGCTTCGTTTCTTATTCTGTCTATCCATTTCACACTCTGTATTCTTCCCCATATCCACATTTGAAGTGCTTTCATGTTTCTGCCCCATAAAATGCGAAACTCCACACAAAGCACTTAACTAGTTTATTCCTCAATTCTTTTTTCATCCGCTCTTTCCAACACAGCTTCGTTTCTTATTCTGTCTATCCATTTCACACTCTGTATTCTTCCCCATATCCACATTTGAAGTGCTTTCATGTTTCTGCCCCATAAAATGCGAAACTTCACACAAAGCACTTAACTAGTTTATTCCTCAATTCTTTTTTCATCCGCTCTTTCCAACACAGCTTCGTTTCTTATTCTGTCTATCCATTTCACACTCTGTATTCTTCCCCATGTCCACATTTGAAGTGCTTTCATGTTTCTGCCCCATAAAATGCGAAACTCCACACAAAGCACTTAACTAGTTTATTCCTCAATTCTTTTTTCATCCGCTCTTTCCAACACAGCTTCGTTTCTTATTCTGTCTATCCATTTCACACTCTGTATTCTTCCCCATGTCGACATTTGAAGTGCTTTCATGTTTCTGCCCCATAAAGTGCGAAACTTCACACAAAGCACTTAACTAGTTTATTCCTCAATTATTTTTTCATCCACTCTTTCCAACACAGCTTCGTTTCTTATTCTGTCTATCCATTTCACACTCTGCATTCTTCCCCATATCCACATTTGAAGTGCTTTCATGTTTCTGCCCCACAAAATGCGAAACTCCACACAAAGACTTGACTAGTTTATTCCTCAATTCTTTTTTCAGAGGTCCACAGAAAATGTTTCCTTTTTCTGTTAAAAGCTTCCTTTGCCATTGCTATCCTCCTTTTGACTTCCTGGCAGCAGCTCATGTTACTGATTATAGTAGGCCTACACACCAAGTATTCGAAGCTGTACACTTGCTCTACTGCCTCATTTACAATTCGCAAGTTTATCTTTTTTTACTTTTCTTCATATGACCAGGTCTTCGTCTTATTTGCATTTATTTTCATTCCTTAATGCTCACAGCTCTCATTTAGCTGTAGTTTCGGTAACCTATGCCAATAGCCCCATACGAGCAGCAAATCTTATGCACTTTAATCTTCTTCCTTCTACTATAATTCCTCCCATGTTCTGAAAACAGTTCTTCACTAAATCCTCCTTGACGTACTTCTATTTCACTTCCTTCTGACATTTCTTCTCCTATCCTGACTGACTCGTTTCATATATAAAGATTACTGATCAGCCTTCTCTCTTTCCAATCCACAACAATTGTCTTTAGGATCCCCATTTGCATATGAGCTATTCCATCTCAAATCGACCGAAATATAGAGAAAATTGACTTTACAATTTCTAAATATAATAAATATATTATATTTGTACGTAGAGAACTGTGATACAATGCTTTGTGCAAAGTTTGAGACATCAGAACTTCATAGTGTTTAAATTAAAAATATTTAAATTTATCGTATTTTCATAAAATTAGCAACTATAAACTGTTGTAGCTCCGAAACCCTTTCACGAATGATCAAAATCATGGTTTATTTTGATGCTGAGAAATTAAAGTTTATATTGACATATAAACAGATTTTCTTACTTTTTATGGAAATGGAGAAATTTAGATTTTTCCTCATTAAGACGCCTTTGCCAAGGAAGAAATATTTTAAAAATATATAGTTAGATTCCGCATTGAAATTAAAAATAAACACATATTTTTACTGATGGCACGTTGATAAGAAAATACTGAAAGTATCAAATAAAGAAAATAAATAGTACGCGCGTGAACTAACCAGCTGACTGTGAGGCGGGAGCTAGCCGAAGTAAGCAAGGCCAGGAGACAAACACGAGATGTGTCGTCTAGCAGTCATGACTGTGCTAGCTTTATCACAGGTTTTCATAAACACAGGAGTAAAATAACGCCCAACCCTCGCTTATCTTCAGCTCTCGGCCAGTGCGTGCGGTACTGCGCCGTTCAAGTCCAGGCGTGCGAAAATAATCTATTTAATACCCTCGAAAATTATTGCCGTACCACTAAGCAAACAATGCCGAATCCCTCTTAATAATGCAAGGTTTTTTTCTCAATATTTTTTTACATTTTTACAAATTGGTAAAAAGCCTAAAAGTAAGTAAAATGAGATTATCTGTCTCTCTGTATACAATAAAAATAAGGATTACTTCTTAACATGACCTACCAAATGTCAGCTTCAAAATGAGCTCTCATTCAATGTTCTGCAGTAAATGGTTCCAGAGTTCTGAGCGCTGAAAGAGGCTTGTTTTTATAAAATACGCTAAATTTGTCGCTCAACCGTTTGACTTTCGATAGTATATTTTTGAAAATGCACTGTCCTCAGCACCTTGTATAAATAGGGAAAAAATTAGACTATAAAAAATGCGAAGTTTTTTACTGATCGATTTCATATGGAATAGCCCATATGTTTATGGGATATATTTCTTTCTTTGATTTGAATGTGAGAATTCATTGAACATCAAGTTTATTTTAATACCGAAATATAGGTTTAATATTATGGCCACGTTCTTTATTTTAGAGTGAACGCCTTTCACACTTCCGACCTCACCTCTGATGAGTAATAAACATCACAGATAAAGCATTATGCGGCAGTGGTGAACAACTGAACATGAAGTGCAGTAGAATATAAAGGACAATAAACGCGACTGCGACATGTAGGAACGTGTGCAGAGTTCTAACTCTGCAACCCGACCTGCCTCAACAGAATTAACACTCCGCATCACTTCATGGCGCTCACGTGAGATGAAAGCAGATAAGGAACACAATGAAAATTCCTGCGCCCGCAAACTCGCTTTCCTTCGCGTGGAGGAAGGTTGTAATTGACCGCGATGGAGTGTTGTTGAGAAAAGGGAGGGAATCAACATTAACTCTTGCCATTTCTATATTTACCTTGCCATTAGTAGACACTGAACACTACTTGTTCGCAACTATAAATCTTAAAATAAATAGGCAGGTGGGTGTGCAGTTGACAACGTCATTAAACGTGTAGTCCACACCTGTGGAGTAACGGCTAGCGCGTCTGGCCGCGAAACCAGGTGGCCCGGGTTCGATTCCCGGTTGGGGCAAGTTACCTGGTTGAGGTTTTTTCCGGGGTTTTCCCTCAACCCAATATGAGCAAATGCTGGATATCTTTCGGTGCTGGACCCCGGACTCATTTCACCGGCATTATCACCTTCATCTCATTCAGACGCTAAATAACCTAGATGTTGATAAAGCGTCGTAAAATAACCTACTAAAAAAATTAAGTTTTCGTCATGTATTTTTCACATATCAAACGGCATTTTAAAGGATAATACTTTTTTTTAATTATTGGCTTTTCGCCATATTTAACCACTTTCTTAATTCTTACGAGACAATGGTACTTATATACAAGTAAATTAATTACAGTTAATATATTTTCAAAATTTAATAATGATTTACAATATACATCATAAAATCAGCCAGTAAAGATTCGAACGGTCTCCTGCAATGTGAGGACTTTGGAAACATTATAGGCCTTGATATTATCCCAGATATGAATGACATAAAACAAAATACTATTAAAGAAGGCACTATGCATTTTACCTTTGTCTGAGGTTTTGGCTGATTTTTGAAGGGTTGGCGGGAAGAACGGTGAGGGTCCATAAAATGAAATTTTTTGGTTAGTTTTAGTTAGTTTTAGTTTTTTAGTTCAGTTAGTTGGATTATGTTGAGAACTAGTAGAGGCTTACATGATTATTACAAAATCTCCAAGTGCATTAAAAAAATTAAAAGTAAATGACATTACGCAAACGAATTAAAGCAGAGTATTTTAGAGTTCAAAATTCATTTTTCTCCACGTTTGTTATTTGGATCCTCATCATTCTTCCCGCCAACTCTTCAATTTTATTTATTTATTTATTTACTTACTTATTCATTTATGTATTTATTAGTTTATTTATTTATTTGATTTATTTATTTATTTATTTATTTATTTATTTATTTATTTATTTATTTATTTATTTATTTATTTATTTATTTATTTATTTATTACATCATTCTGTATTCACGTCACGGCGGATTGCATATATTCCAGTTCTTAATCTGTCATCACCCACTATACTTCAAATCAACTTCACAGGGAGTTATACCTGAAATCTTGATTTGCATAATACACGTCACTGTTCGTTAACAGAAAACCACAATTTAAGTCACACGGAGTTAGTGTGCACTCGAAGTTGGTTGCTTGACGGTTGTCAGCCCACTTTGAGGTCTGTGGATATAGAGGGAAAAATTGGATCGGTGTCGGTTAGAGTTCCCGGGTAGCTCAGTGGTAGAGCGTTGGTACGTCAAACCAAAGGTCCCGGGTTCGATACCCGGATCCGGAACAATTTTTCCCTCGAAATTATTCAAATCAACTTCACAGGAAGTTATACCTGAAATCTTGATTTGCGTATCGGTATCTTATACTAAGAATCTGTTTAACATTTATTATTATTATTATTATTATTATTATTATTATTATTATTATTATTATTATTATTATTATTATTATTATTACTATTTTGTTGCTTTCTGCTTCCCACTCTATCATCATCTTTGGTGTTCTATCACTTAATTTAATCCTCTTCACATGCCCATATCATTTTAATATTCTTTATTCCATCACCTCTAAGACATTTTAACATCCAAACTTTTATATGTTTTGTGTTTCTAACTTAATCCTTCCTTAAATTTCGAGAGACTCTCCCCAAAAATATATCTCAGTTATTAATATTTTTTTTCTTGTTTGTCTATGTCCACCTTTCTTCTCTATATAGTACTATACACTACTTTGTAGGCTACTATGAGTTATAGAGAAACTTTCTTGTTTTGTTGAAAACTCAATAGTACCAAATTTAGCATTTCAATTATTTTCTTCTTTTATGTTTCTTTTTTATTTCGAATGTAGTAGTAGTATTTATTTATTTAACCTGGTAGAGATAAGGCCGTCAGGCCTTCTCTGCCCCTCTACCAGGGGCCTAATTACTGCGTTTTATCGGTATCCATATTCAATTTAGCATCATTTTATATCTCAACTTTTTCACCAACATCGATATTCATTGATAAATATTCTGTTTATTAAATTTATCATTCAATCATCAAATTTCGTTTTCTTAAATTATTTTTCAACATGTATGAAGAATCTTCGCTGTCTTGAGAGATTATTAGGCCTGCTTGATCGTTTACGATAAGTAATAATTGATGCAAATAGTAATTATGTTTCTTAATGATATATTTGCTTGCCATTTTCATAAAACAACATTTCAATACATTTTAAAAGGTAGGTCTGATTGTGAATACTGCAACCTTGTTGTAATTCTTTAGAAGTATAAAATTGTCTAGAGAGGGTTTGGAATTGAGCGGGTTACATCAGCTGCTTGTCTATGCGGATGACGTGAATATGATAGGAGAAAATCCACAAACGATTAGGGAAAACACGGAAATTTTAGTGGAAGCAAGTAAAGATATAGGTTTGGAAGAAAACCCGAAAAGACGAAATATATGATTATGTCTCGTGACGAGAATATTGTACGAAATGGAAATATAAAAATTGGAAATTTATCTTTTGAAGAGGTGGAGAAGTTCAAATATCTTGGAGCAACAGTAACAAATATAAATGATACTTGGCAGGAAATTAAACGCAGAATAAATACGGGAAATGCCTGTTATTATTCGGTTGAGAAGCTTTTATCATCCAGTCTGTTGTCAAAAAATCTGAAAGTTAGAATTATTTATAAAACAGTTATATTACCGGTTGTTATTCATGGTTGTGAAACTTGGACTCTCACTTTGAGAGAGGAACACAGGTTAATGATGTTTGAGAATAAGGTGCTTAGGAAAATATTTGGGGCTAAGAGGGATGAAGTTACAGGAGAATGAAGAACGTTACACGACACAGAACTGCACGCATTGTATTCTTCACCTGACATAATTACTTACTTACTTACATATGGCTTTTAAGGAACCCGGAGGTTCATTGCCGCCCTCACATAAGCCCGCCATCGGTCCCTATCCTGTGCAAGATTAATCCAGTCTCTATCATCACACCCCACCTCCCTCAAATCCATTTTTAATATTATCCTCCCATCTACGTCTCGGCCTCCCTAAAGGTCTTTTTCCCTCTGGTCTCCCAACTAATACTCTATATGCATTTCTGGATTCGCTAACACGTGCTACATGCCCTGCCCATCTTAAACGTCTGGATTTTAAGTTCCTAATTATGTCAGGTGAAGAATACAATGCGTGCAGTTCTGCGTTGTGTAACTTTCTCCATTCTCCTGTAACTTCATCCCGCTTAGCCCCAAATATTTTCCTAAGCACCTTATTCTCAAACACCCTTAACCTATGTTCCTCTCTCAGTGTGAGAGTCCAAGTTTCACAACCATACAGAAGAACCGGTAATATAACTGTTTTATAAATTCTAACTTTCAGATTTTTGGACAGCAGACTGGATGATAAAAGCTTCTCAACCGAATAATAACACGCATTTCCCATATTTATTCTGCGTTTAATTTCCTCCCGAGTGTCATTTATATTTGTTACTGTTGCTCCAAGATATTTGAATTTTTCCACCTCTTCGAAGAATAAATCTCCAATTTTTATATTTCCATTTCGTACAATATTCTGTTCACGAGACATTATCATATACTTTGTCTTTTCGGTATTTACTTCCAACCCTATCTCTTTACTTGCTTCAAGTAAAATTTCCGTGTTTTCCCTAATCGTTTGTGGATTTTCTCCTAACATATTCACGTCATCAGCATAGACAAGAAGCTGATGTAACCCGTTCAATTCCAAACCCTGCCTGTTATCCTGAACTTTCCTAATGGCATATTCTAGAGCGAAGTTAAAAAGTAAAGGCGATAGTGCATCTCCCTGCTTTAGCCCGCAGTGAATTGGAAAAGCATCAGATAGAAACTGTATGTTTTACTGAGACACATTTTAATTAATCGAACTAGTTTCTTGGGAATACCAAATTCAATAAAAATATCATATAATACTTCCCTCTTAACCGAGTCATATGAGTTTTTGAAATCTATGAATAACTGATGTACTGTACCCTTATACCCCCATTTTTTCTCCATTATCTGTCGAATACAAAAAATTTGATCAATAGTCGATCTATTACGCCGAAAACCGCACTGATGATCCCCAATAATTTCATCTACGTACGGAGTTATTCTTCTCAAAGAATATTGGACAAAATTTTGTACGACGTCAACAAAAGTGATATTCCTCGAAAGTTACCACAGTTGGTTTTGTCCCCTCTTTTAAAAATAGGTACAATTATGGACTCCTTCCATTGTTATGGTACAATATTAGGAACATTAAATCCAGACGTTTGAGATGGGCAGGGCATGTATCACGTTTGGGCGATTCCAGAAATGCATACAGAGTGTTAGTTGGGAGGCCGGAGGGAAAAAAACCTTTACGGAGGCCGAGACGTAGATGGGAAGTTAATATTAAAATGGATTTGAGGGAGGTGGAATATGATGATAGAGACTGGATTAATCTTGCTCAGGATAGGGACCAATGGCGGACTTATGTGAGGGCGGCAATGAACCTCCGGGTTCCTTGAAAGCCAGTAAGTAAGTAAGAAAATTATATAGTTTCCCAATAATAATAATAATAATAATAATAATAATAATAATAATAATAATAATAATAATAATAATAATAAAGGTCATTATTCAATGTATATTTTAAGTATTCAAGAAATGAACTTCAGGATCACAGTGTTGAAAAAGGGAAATGGGATGAGTAGAACTTTAGGAAGTACGCATCATCGTCTTGGAATTGAAAGGTGTTTCCCCAAACTCTCTTTGCATTCAGTGTAAATGAAATCTTGATAGTTAACATGAATGACAAGCATGAGATAATGACACTGGAAGTGCGTCTGCTACTTTGCAGATTAAGAGATATAGAACAATGCTTCTGTTTACACTGTTGTGAAATTTTAGAGTCTAAGGTGTGAGATAAGAAATGCTCAGGTAAGTACATGTACCACAGCTTGTATGAGAACGGGAGAAGTTTTCGCAAAGAAATCTAGATCTTTTCTTTTCTTAAAGTAATGCATAATTAGAATTAAAGTCGAATGAAAGGTCTTAGGATAGAAAGTCAAACCTTGTAGCTATTTAGAAAGGAATATTTTCATGGAAACAAAATGTTTTGTGACTATTGTTGTGCGAATTATGACGTCATTGAGTACATTTTTAAATGTAACCCGAGAGAGAACAATTTTTTGTATCGCTATGCAACACTTCATTTGTCTTATATAGAAGCATTGTGGTTATGGCTATTATGGCAACACTAATTGTTATCAACAATTTGTTGATACATTTTCTTAGTCCTTGTGTTACGATTGTTATAAAAGCAGTTTTATTGATGAAATTGCATAAAACAAGATTTTTTAACACAAAATTAGAAATTGACGGCCTATTGATGATAGTAATATTGTTTGTTGCCGGAAAACACACACACAAGAGATATCCATACATTTTAACGAAAGTAATCCAAATCGGCAACAGAATTCAACTTTGTATCAACAAAATGGTACTCCTCATTGTGTTGGTCCTGTTCGGGAATATATGAATGAACAGTTTCCAAATAGATGGATTGGAAGAAGGGGACACGTAGAGTGGCCTGCAAGATCTCCTGATCTTACTTCACTTGATAATACTTTACTTTTCATGGAGATATTTGAAATCTAGGGGCTTTGCTACGAGACGTGGTGATATTCAGGCGTTGAAGATGAGAATAAGGAAGGAATATAGAGAAATATAACCAGCAGTAATTGAAAAAAATTCAAAAGGAGTGTGTAATGCGCCTTAGCAATTACCAGATTGTAAATTGAGAACATTTAGGACATTTATTTACAATAAATTTAATATTCAAACTCAGAGAAAGCATTTTGTTATAAATTATGTCTTGTCCATAAATTCAGAAACATAGGATAAACGTAGCTATAGTAGAATTTTCCACACAATAACAATACAGATCACGTTAAGCCTGACGACCCCCTTTCGTACTACTCGACAAGAGTAGGCTACGTGCCGGCACCGGATTTCCCCTTCTCTCTTCCTCAACCTCACCCATTCCATACACTACACTTACACGAACACTTACACATACACCCACCCTAGTACATGATGTAACTCTCCACAAATAAATATCATACTTAGCGTGGCCCGCCGAAGTGGTATGCAACTTGAAAATCGGTCACAGTCCTGTCATCAATCAGCAATATGCGAAACCCGAATTACGTAAGTGGAGTGGGTAGGCATTGCATATACACATAGATCATAGTAATATTAATTGTAATAATTAATAATAGTATTATTGTTCTCAATATTATATTAGTAGTAATAATAGTAAAAATAATAGTAATAATACAAATTATTATTATTATTATTATTATTATTATTATTATTATTATTATTATTATTATATCACCTTTGCTTTTTTCGCTCTAGAATATGCCATTAGGAAAGTTCAGGATAACAGAGAGAGTTTGGAATTGAAAAGGTTACATCAGCTTCTTGTCTATGCCGATGACGTGAATATGTTAGGAGAAAATCCACAAACGATTAGGGAAAACACGGAAATTCTATATGAATCAAGTAAAGCGATAGGTTTGGAAGTAAATCCCGAAAAGACTAAGTATATGATTATGTCTCGTGACGAGAATATTGTACGAAATGGAAATATAAAAATTGGAGACATCCTTCGAAGAGATGGAAAAATTGAAATATCTTGGAGCAACAGTAACAAATTAAATGACACTAAGGAGGAAATTAAACACAAAATAAATATGGGAAATGCCTGTTATTATTCGGTTTGGAAGCTTTTGTCATCAAGTCTGCTGTCAAAAAATCTGAAGGTTAGAATTTATAAAACAATTATACTACCGGTTGTTCTGTATGGTTGTGAAACTTGGACTTTCACTTTGGGAGAGGAACAGAGATTAAGGGTGTTTGAGAATAAAGTTCTTAGGAAAATATTTGGGGCTAAAAGGGATGAAGTTACAGGAGAATGGAGAAAGTTACACAACGCAGAACTGCACGCATTGTATTCATCACCTGACATAATTAAGAACATTAAATCCAGACGTTTGAAATGGGCAGGGCATGTAGCACGCATGGGCGAATCGAGAAATGCATATAGAGTGTTAGTTGGGAGGCCGGAGGGAATAAGACCTTTGGGGAGGCCGAGACGTAGATGGGAGGATAATATTAAAATGGCTTTGAGGGAGGTGGGATATGATGATAGAGACTGAATTAATCTTCATCAGCATAGGGATCGATGGCGGGCTTATGTGAGGGCGGCAATGAACCTCCGGGTTCCTTAAGGGCCATAAGTAAGTATTATTATTATTATTATTATTATTATTATTATTATTATTATTATTATTAATGACTGTTTTGTCAGTCCTTAATTTTGCTCAGTAAGTTTTCCTACAAATCTCCGCGAGGAAATCTGTGTTAACTTACAAGGATTGTTAAAATATTATACAAGCGCACGATTCTGTATTGTTTTAATGCTCAGAGACAGAGCGTGGAGCCATCTATCATCAGAGTAATTGAAATACTGCTAGGATATTAATTATATTGTGTTTGCGCACGCTCTGCTGGCTGAGAAGAGTGCAGACGATCTTGAATTAGTTTCATCGCAGAACTGGTTTAACCTCCACGGCGCGGCCTTGTAATTGATAATAGCAAGAGTCTGCTTTCGCGAGATTATCTCTGCGTGATGTGCCGTCCCCCCAGAAAACAAATGAAAGAACCTGTGCGTAGCTTTCTCCCTCGATCCAAAGGAAACGCAGCCAGTTGCTGTTCATTCGATTCAATTGGGATAACAACGTCAAATTATAGACACAGCTATGGATGCAGACAGTTAATATCATTACAGAAATTGGCTGAATATTTTACGATATTCTGTACTCAACTTGAGAACAATTCACGGGTGTCATTTCAATTTTTGCTCGAGGGATTGGCAAAGTATTTAGAGAATTCCTTATAGGATATATCGCGTAGCCAGGGTTGCCAACTTTTTTTAAGAAAATACGGAACACTAAGAAATCGACAAAATTTCACATAGAAAATTTGGAAAATTATTCCAGTCAGTTACTAAAAAAACTACTATATTCTACACTTCGGCAGCAAAGGCTTAAATTAAGAGTATTTTGAAACAGAGTTTGTCTCGCGTAATAGTTGAAGTTTAATATTGGATAATAATAATAATAATAATAATAATAATAATAATAATAATAATAAATAATAATAAATAATAATAACAAGGATAATAAATAATAATAATAATAATGATAATAATAATGATAATAATAATAATAATAATGATAATAATAATAATGATAATAATAACAATAATAATAATAATAATCCGTGGCGCTACAGCCCGTGAAGGGCCTAGACCGACCAGCCGGCTGCTGGCCTCACGCCCACATGCCGAAGCAGAGGTGGACGATCATCCAACCAGAATGGAGGTATCGTGTGGTTAGCACGATGATCCCCCCCAGCCGTTATAGCTGGTATTCGCAACCGGATTTCGCTACCTATCGTAGCTCCCCAAGTGCATCACGATGCTGGGTGGGCACCGGTCCCATACACTGGCCGAAATTTCATGACAAAATTTCTTCCCCCATGAGGACTCGAACCAGAGCGCATTCCGTAACGCGAGTCCTGGGCAGGATGCCTTAGACCACGACGCCACGGCGCGGGACCTAATATTGGATAGGACTTAAAAATATACGAAATGTCACATTGGATTACAAAATTGGATTTAAACATGGATCTAATATCACATTGAATTCAAATACGAGTTAGGATAAGAAAATGGACCAATATCATATTGCACTGAAATACGAGATAGGACTTAAAATGGAATAAATATTACACTGGATACAAATTTAATAAGAGATACGATTTTAAATCAAATATCACATTGAATTAGGGATTTGAAAATAAAGAAAATGTAACGATTGCTTGAAATGTGAGATAGGATTTGAAAGACAGGATTTAAAAACAAAGCAAATATCACATTTGATTAAAATATGAGCTAGGATTTTGAAAATATACCAACTATCACTATGGACTGAAATATGAGATAGGATTTGAAAACAGACTAAATTTCTCATTTGTTTAAAATATCAGATCACATTTGAAAATCAACCAAATATCGCATTAGATTAAAATATGACATAGCATAACAAATATAGACCAAGAGTCACATTGGATTCAAATATGAGACAGGATTTCAAAGATATCAAATATTACATTCGCTTCAAACATGGGGTAGAATGTGAAAATAGACCATACAACACAATACAGACGTGGACAAATTATTAACAAAATTGACGATTTTTATGATAATTCTGTTTACAAAATTTGACTTTTCAATTTAAACTACAGTTGACAATTTTGCATATTTCCATCATTACAGTAGACAGAAATTTGCAAAAATGTCAACTGTAGTTTAAATTGAAGAGTCAAGTTTTGTAAAAATATATAATAAAAATCTTCAATTTTGCTAATAATTTGTAAATTAGCAAAAATGTCAACTGCATTGAAGAGTCAAATTTTGTAAAAATGTAAAACAAAAATCTTCAGTTTTGCTAATAATTTGGAAATATCCAAAATGTCAACTGTAGTCCAAATTGAAGAATCGAATTTTGTAAAAATATACAATAAAAATTTTCAGTTTTGCTAATAATTTGTCAATATGCAAAAATATCCAATGTAGTCCAAATTGAGGAGTTAAATTTCGAAAAATATACAATACAAATCTTCAATTTGGCTAATTATTTGGAAATACACAAAAATGTCAACTGTAGTTCAAATTGAAAAGTCATATTTTGTAAAAATATATAATAAAAATCTTCAGTTTTGCTAATAATTTGGAAATATCCAAAATGTCAACTGTAGTCCAAATTGAAGAATCGAATTTTGTAAAAATATACAATAAAAATTTTCAGTTTTGCTAATAATTTGTCAATATGCAAAAATATCCAATGTAGTCCAAATTGAGGAGTTAAGTTTTGAAAAATATACAATACAAATCTTCAATTTGGCTAATTATTTGGAAATACACAAAAATGTCAACTGTAGTTCAAATTGAAAAGTCATATTTTGTAAAAATATATAATAAAAATCTTCAGTTTTGCTAATAATTTGGAAATATCCAAAATGTCAACTGTAGTCCAAATTGAAGAATCGAATTTTGTAAAAATATACAATAAAAATCTTCAGTTTTGCTAATAATTTGGAAATATCCAAAATGTCAACTGTAGTCCAAATTGAAGAATCGACTTTTGTAAAAATATACAATAAAAATCTTCAGTTTTGCTAATAATTTGGAAATATCCAAAATGTCAACTGTAGTCCAAATTGAAGAATCGAATTTTGTAAAAATATACAATAAAAATCTTCAGTTTTGCTAATAATTTGGAAATATCCAAAATGTCAACTGTAGTCCAAATTGAAGAATCGAATTTTGTAAAAATATACAATAAAAATCTTCAGTTTTGCTAATAATTTGGAAATATCCAAAATGTCAACTGTAGTCCAAATTGAAGAATCGAATTTTGTAAAAATATACAATAAAAATCTTCAGTTTTGCTAATAATTTGGAAATATCCAAAATGTCAACTGTAGTCCAAATTGAAGAATCGAATTTTGTAAAAATATACAATAAAAATCTTCAGTTTTGCTAATAATTTGTCAATATGCAAAAATATCCAATGTAGTCCAAATTGAGGAGTTAAGTTTTGAAAAATATACAATACAAATCTTCAATTTGGCTAATTATTTGGAAATACACAAAGATGTCAACTGTAGTTCAAATTGAAAAATCATATTTTGTAAAAATATATAATAAAAATCTTCAATTTCGCTAATAATTTGTCCATGTCTGTATTGGATTAAAGCAGAAAAAAATGGAATGATCAAGCAAATCGTAGGGAAAACGGAAGAATCTTAAAAACAAAAGGAATGTTCCCAGTTGGAAATAGAATCTTAGATCGGCTAAAAATAAGGTGGAAGAAGAAGAAGAAGAAGAAGAAGAAGAAGAAGAAGAAGAAGAAGCAGAATCACCACGTAAGCAGTAAAATGTAATGTCTTTGTGATATGGCTCTGAACAATAGTGCAAGCAATTGAACATTCATGAGGCGTGGGCTATTCATGAACTTGGTACAAATTGATCTAAGGATAAGTATGAAAACAAACTTCCGCACTAGTGAACTCTCACGTTCATGCCTAGTTTAATATGCAAAATATTTAAAGTTACATTCCCTTCTATATAATTAAGTCACGTCTCACAATTAAATATGAAGTTACATTTATTAACCAGTGCGAAAACAGAATATATTAACTTAATATTAACCACATAATTGTCGAAAGTCTTCATATTTTCATACACACCTTCAAATTCAAGACTTTGACCTGCTGTTTTTATAGCAGCTTACACGAATATTACTCGATATGAATCACACCTGCATATAAGTTACGTAGATTACATCGTTTTATTTCATATTTCAAGAAATAAATACTTCACGATAACAATTTCACTGTCATTTACATAATTCGCTCCATGTTATGCATATCCTGTTTACTTGACATAAGAAACATAGAAGGAACAATCTGATATAAAAATTATACTGTAGAGTCAGGTAGAACTAATATGACACAGTAAAATTTCGGACAAATTTGATACAGGTTTTAAAATGTACCAAAGTCACAGTTTGAACATGTTTAAAACTGCGATTATGGAAGTTAATTTTTATGCTCTTTAAGAAGCAATATTGAACAAAGTTAAAAAATAGTACATTATGCAACGAGCCTATAATGAAGGTAATTAAGAAGTGAGTATGGATATTTATGAAACGAGCGCAAGCGAGTTTCATAATTTTCATACGAGCCTCTTAATTACCATTATAGGCGAGTTTCATACGACTTTTTATGCTCGACCATATTTCTAACTTGATATTATTAATTTTTTAGCAATGTCCCGTATGTTGTGAGATGTGCGCAGACGCGAAAGTATTGATTTTTTCCGAGGAACAGATGTCCACATTGACCTTGCTAGGCCATAAGAACCTACAGAGATAACATTGAAATTAAATTAGACATTGAAAAACGAGATGACAAATTGAATTTATTTGAATATTATTTACAATTAACGCTAATTATTATAGTAACAGAACATAACCTTCTGCGACAGTATTGGATTGCCAGCCTCCGTGACTTTTCGCTAATTCTCTTTCGATTGCATATCCGAGAATAATCGATATTTGCGGTTTTATAACGGTAGAAAGCTGACCTGTCATTGGCTGAACAGTTGTAACCTGAGTCGCCATTGGCTGAAAGACCTGACCTTTAATGAGCAGGTGTACTTTAATGACATGCATTAAAGGTCTGCTACCAGGTGTATAATTACTGCATTTCGGCATGGTCGAGCATAAAATCATTATCAGTCTCATAAATGTTTTAGAAGAAAAGACAGTTTTGTTTCTTGTAAAAACGTTGAAGTGATACGCTCTTACTTTTGTTATTGCTCTTGAATGAATGAAGATAAAATAATTGTTAAATTTTTCTTTTACTCAGAATCGTGCTAGCTTCACTTTTCTCTACAGAAAAGCTGTGAATGTTGAAGAGTCTTGCAGTAATTGGTTTATGAATGAGAAGGGCTATTATGATACATTAGAAGGGCCATTAAGATATGTTTACAATGAAAGAAGTGGTGGTGGTGGAGGCGGCGATTATTATTATTATTATTATTATTATTATTATTATTATTATTATTATTATTATATTCACAAGGGCTGCAACTTGAACCTTTCTTCATTGGTAGTGAAGTATATAAAAGTCACGCTTCGAAGATTATATCTTAGATTCGACTTTAGATGAACAAAGGTTGAAGGTAAATCTAACTTTCCAAGTTGTCAGGTTTCGTGTACCCGAGAAACGCCTAGCTGTATCTCTCCTGAATAACCCACCATTGTTCCATTGAATATAAAGAGCGATAATTATTGTGGTGGCGATAACTTTCCATTGATTTCATAACATTTGCATTCCTGTAGTCTATTTGTTGTTTTTGTTTACGAAGCACAAACGTTATATCATTGTACATTACTTTATTCATTGTAAATTTATTTAAAAAAAAAGTATTTCCGGAAATGGCCACTTCTAACGTTTAATGCAAAGACTATAAACGGGCGGAACCGTAATAATCTTGTGTACACGCGATGCTGTAAACGGCATGACATGGGGTAATAAACACGTATAACGGGAACAGTAAAGTGTTTAATACTGAAGGTTCACAAGCTACACTTCTACTAATGTAACTCCAGTCTACGTTTCCTTACGGGCAAATCTGTAGGTGTTCTTACCATTAGAATATGAACAATCAACCTTAATTCGTAACATTCCTCAGCAATAACTTCATTACTTTCTTCACACAAATCATCATAATTGTATGACACTCATCAGCAGTTAATGTAATTAATGCTCAAATTATATTTATCTCTACTTTCCGTGTAACTAAACCATTAGTATTGCAAGTGGTATTAATTTGTGAATAAACGGTTTACTTTATGCAAAAAAAAAAAAAAAACAAAGACAAATTGTTAATCTTTTTAGTATCTATCGCTACATTCATAGTAGGCTAAACATAAAGGGCCATATTCATAGACATTCTTAGCGCGAGCTTCCGGTGGATGATCAGCGAACTAACGTTTTTCATATTCATAAACCAATGTTAGCGAGATGATATGATATGATATATGATATGATATGATATGATATGATATGATATGATATGATATGATATGATATGATATGATATGATATATGATATATGATATGATATGATATATGTTATGATATATGATATATGATGTGATATGATATGATATGATATATGATGTGATATGATATGTATGATATGATATGATATGATATGATATGATATATGATATGATATATGATATGATATGATATATGATATGATATGATATGATATATATGATATGATATGATATATTATATGATATGATATATGATATGATATGATATGATATGATATGATATGATATGATATGATATGATATGATATGATATGATATGATATGATATGATATGATATGATATGATATGATATGATATATGAAGAGTTCGCGGGAAAAACGATGAATGTCACAGTTTTGTTAAGGTTGATGTCATTATCTAATTCAATGGATCACTACGAAATTTAATGTTGTTCTTATGAAAAATGGTAAAAAGGAGAATTATCACCACGAATACAGTAATCCTTTCCTTTATTTTCTATAGAAACAGCACTACATCTTGCAGTTATAGACTCAATTAGATCATTATCTAATCCTTAACAGAAATGTGACATTCATCGTTTTTCCCGCAAACTCTTCATATGAGATATGATATGATATGATATGATATGATATGATATGATATGATATGATATGATATGATATGATATGATATGATATGATATGATATGATATATGATATGATATGATATATGATATGATATGATATATGATATGATATATGATATGATATATGATATGATATATGATATGATATGATATATGATATGATATATGATATGATATATGATATGATATGATATATGATATGATATGATATGATATATGATATGAATCCTGTACAAGTAATCAGTCTATAGCCGGGGCTAGTTTAGCACGCTCGTAGCGCGGGCTAGCGAAATGTCTATGCATAGCGTCCTAAAATTTTGAAGAGATATGAAAACATCGGCAACGAAACTTTCCACACAATTTATTTTTTATTGTGTTGAACTATGCGTTGTAGAAAAATATTTCGTTAGAAGTATTGGTTCTATTTCATACAAAGAACCTCCTGTTAAAATTTGTGCACTCAAAGCTCTAACACCCTGTCACGTGACAATTCTTCTGATAGGTCTATAAGTCTTATCTATGGCATTAGTGATAACCTGGCGACAGATATCCACTCTGCATTGAGCCTGTTCAGGTGTCAATTCATGAGATACAGATCTACAACGTCGTCTAATTTTCTAAGCTTCCTAACGTGGCGATGTATTTTATCTTTCGAAGCACTAAGTTTTCTGACAACAGGTAATTTTTTCTGGATTGTCTTCCAAAACTGTGAGTGTATTTTTCACTATTCCATATCTTAGGTCTTCCAGGGCGTTGTAAATCTTTAACATCTTCTTCTCCATTATTGAAACTCTGAAACCATCGTTGTGCTACACGCTCACTAACAACACCTTAACCCTCGACTTGATATATTCGAGTCGCGACAGCAGCTTCATAATTTTGTTTCTTGTACTGCTTATAAGGACTCTAATCTCAAACTTTATCACCTCCATTTGTATTCGTTGTATTAACAATTGACTACATACTGACAATACGCAAAATAATTGTAGAATTCTATAAATTACATTTGTCTACTAAAGAAAATTATTAAAATCTTAGAAGAAAACTAATTAAAAAAATGGACATTACTTGTCAGACGACTTATTATGAACTTTTGTTACTAGGATTAGTCCACACTATTCCCCCCCCCCCACACCGAAAATATTTACTATTTCTCTTGAAACATCCAATATAAAGGGAGATCTATAACTGAAGCTTGATTAATATATTTCAGTATTATTTGTGTTTATCCTGGTATCAACAGTTTGACTCGTAGACACTTTGTTTTTCAGCTTTAACTTCCTATGACCGTATGCTAGAAGATTCGAAGAGAACGTCAGGATGTAGACCTTTGGCTCCCCCCCCCCCTCCTACCAATAATGCATAACACAATATCAATACGGCGGTTGCTGTTGTCTGCGGTACAACGAACTTTTTTGTTGATTTCGAGTTCGTTATTTTTTTTCTGGTTATTATATGCTTATATAAGTTGTGTTAACTCTCGCTAGTGGTTTTATATTTTATTTCATCAATCTTAGTTATTATTTTATTATTGTTAATATTTTTGTTTTATTATTATTAATTAATTTGCATTACTATCTGTGTATTATCTCCGTCACTTATTCTATTATTATTATTATTATTATTATTATTATTATTATTATTATGTCTGTAAAATTTATGTAGACTCTACTGGACAGTCCCCGAGCACGAGCATATGCTCATTTCGGGTATCTATTCAAATGTACCATTTCAAATGTAAATTATGAATGAATTTGAATTTGAAAAATATTGAAAAAATTTCATTACAGAGTCTCTCACTCGTCTACTAAATTGATTTCAAATTTCATTATCTTGTAACAATGTAACCAATTCACGCACTCCTCTGTGGTGTTCAGAAACAAAAATTATTCAACGGCAAAAGAGAGGTAGAATAGTCCGGGTCAGCTTACTTCATACCGTAAGGGTGAAACCTAACCATTTTTCACCATTACTACATATGCTAGTGTATTATAGTGATTTTCTAGTTTCAAAGTTGAATTTTATTTTGCCAACATCGTTTCGAATTTCGATACTGTGAAATACTACAACTGGTATCGATTTTCTAACTGTTATGTTGGCAGCAGAGCAGCTGTTGTCGGTTGTACAAATTCTGAAAATTCAAATTGTTCTAGATTCCTGAGCCGATTACTGGAAGCTAGTGAAATTCGAACATACTAATAAGCTTAATTAATTAATATCCGTATTATATTAATACATAATAGTTATTTCATGTGTTGCGTTGCGTTGTGGTTAAATTCAAGATTATAGTCCGATAAGTGTAAATAAATATAACATAACTTATTATTGTGTGATACATGCACTTGAGTGATCGATAGAAAATGCGCACGGAGATAGCAATTATAACTAGAATAGCAAAATTATTACGACTAAGTATTCTTAACCATACATTTCAAAGTGGCATTCGGTTTTCGGAGTTTGTACTAATAATTTCACGTGATGAAACAAAATAAATTTTTAGGTTAGGTCTCGTGAATCGTAAACTGTTTATTCAAAGCAATGAATTTCATGCTGTCAGATACAATGCATCTTAATATTAGATCATATTAATTTATTAATTTTCAACATAATGTGCAGAAGTGCAGGAGGAAAATATATTGAATAAATTGAATTGAATTGTTTATGCCTTAAATTTAATTAACTTACATATAGCTCAACTGATGAATGATCGTTTGCGTTTTTAAATTTAATAATCTGATTAGCTATGTATTGTATATTTTTAGTAAAGCCATCGATGTAGCTCAGTCGGCAGACTCGCTGGGATGCTGATCCGGAGCTGCGTTCGGGCTTGGGTTAGAACCCCCTTTGGTCTCATTTAATGGTTTCTTCCGAGGTTTTCCCCAGCCGTGAGACTGAAGCCGGATGGTCTATGGCTAGTCCTCGGCATTACTTCATTTCACCCCTTTGATCTGATTACCTGGTTGGGTTTTTTCCGAGGTTTTCCCCAACCAAAAAGCAAATGCAGGGTAATCTTTTGGCGAATCCTCGGACCTCACCTCATCTCACTACATCTCGCCAAAATATTTTAAAAAATTGCAGAAAATTGTAAAAAATTGTAGAAAATTACTAAATTGTAAAACTGCAAAAATTGTAAAATATTGTGAAAATCTGTAAAAATTGTAATTGTAATATTGTAAAATTTTGACTTGTTCCACATCTTAAAGTTTCATTACTCATGTAAGATCTATGGAATATAATAAATGAATGAATGAATGAATGAATGAATGAATAGGCCTATTCTTTCAGAAATTATTTAACCATTTAGAAAACACCTTCCAAATTAAAGATGAGATGTAGTAAATAAGTAAATAAGCAAGACATCCTTATTGTTAATAGTATATTATTAGAGGTGGAAAAATTAAAATATCTTGGAGCAACAATAACAAATATAAATGACACTCGGGAGGAAATTAAACGCAGAATAAATATGGGAAATGCCTGTTATTATTCGGTTGAGAACCTTTCATCATCCAGTCTGCTGTCAAAAAATCTGAAAGTAGAATTTATAAAACAGTTATATTACCGGTTGTTCTTTATGGTTGTGAAACTTGGGCTCTTACTTTGAGGGAGGAACATAGGTTAAGGGTGTTTGAGAATAAGGTGCTTAGGAAAATATTTGGGGCTAAGCGGGATGAAGTTACAGGAGAATGGAGAAAGTTACACAACACAGAACTGCACGCCTTGTATTCTTCACCTGACATAATTAGGAACTTGAAATCCAAACGTTTGAGATGGGCAGGGCATGTAGCACGTATGGGCGAATCCAGAAATGCATATAGAGTGTTAGTTGGGAGACCGGAGGGAAAAAGACCTTTGGGGAGGCCGAGACGTAGATGGGAGGATAATATTAAAATGGATTTGAGGGAGGTGGGGTATGATGATAGAGACTGGCTTAATCTTGCACAGGATAGGGACCGATGGCGGGCTTATGTGAGGGCGGCAATGAACCTTCGGGTTCCTTAAAAGCCATTTGTAAGTAAGTAAGTATATTATTATTATTATTATTATTATTATTATTATTATTATTATTATTATTATTATTATTGTACATGGCCTTGTAATTTTACGCTCTTTGGTGATATCTGGCATTAGTTGGTAACACTGAAGAGACGGCCGAATTAGCCTTTTAGGAACTGCTCTTACGTGATCCTCACTATAATGTATACTGAACTGAAGAGCACTTCCCAGCTAGAAGCCAGCTCACAGCTGCTTGAACAGTCTGCTGATGTATTCAGCAGGTAATGGATGCGAGTCGGAACACGAGAGGCCCGGGCGGGATGTCTCGCGAATTGCCATTGTCACCTACTTCAAGAATAATTGAGGCTCATCCTTGGCGAAAGTTTGTGCGAATAACTTTCAGTTTTTACTTCATCAGGTGTATGAGTCATCATATCCCCACCAGGGGAGTCCAAAAGCAATACAAATAATAAAAAGTATATTATTCTCTACATTTCAACATGTCTTCAAGTCGATTTATTACAGTCCAATGCTATGAAGGTTCCCGGTAGAAGGAAGAGTCATTCGAATCTCTGCAGACTCTGTCAGATTTGTAGTAGAATAAAGGAATGCGGTGGCAAGCTTTCTTCTAATACTCCGGTCTCAGCTGTCTTCTCAATCCACCATTAAAGTACATATTTACTTACTTACGGCTTTTAAGGAACCCGGAGGTTTATTGCCGCCCTCACATAAGCCCTCCATCGGTCCCTATCCTGAGCAAGATTAATCCAGTCCCTACCATCATATCCCACCTCCCTCTAATCCATTTTAATATTATCCTCCCATCTACGTCTCGGCCTCCCCCCCCCATCTACGTCTCAGCCTCCCTAAAGGTCATATTCCCTCCGACCTCCCAACTAACATTCTATATGCATTTCTGGATTCGCTCGTACGTGCTACATGTCCTGCCCATCTCAAACGCCTGGATTTAATGTTCCTAATTATGTCAGGTGAAGAATACAATGCGTGCAGTTCTGCCTTGTGTAACTTCATCCCTCTTAGCCCCAGATATTTTTCTAAGAACCTGTTTCTCAAACACTCTTAATCTCTGTTCCTCTCTCAAAGTGACAGTCCAAGTTTCACAACCATACAGAACAACAAGTAATATAATAATTTTATAAATTCTAACATTCAATTTTTTGACAGCAGACTAGATGAGAAAAGCTTCTCATCCGAATAATAGCAGGCATTCCCCATATTTACTCTGCGTTTAATTTCCTCCCGGGTGTCATTTATATTTGTTACTGTTCCTCCAAGATATTTGAATTTTTCCATCTCTTCAAAGGATAAATCTCCAATTTTTATATAATATGAATGTTTACTTTCAGTCAATGACTTTACTATTAATATATGTAAGGTGCGAGTCCTTACATTACATGATTTAATATTGTATGAACGTTTTCGTCGGTTTCATACCAACATCATCAGATACAACATTCTATATAGCAATATCATCACTAACAGGTACATATGTCTCTACAAACCAAAATACAATATATATTAATAAGCATACAATATGATAAAAACATGATAAAAACCAACATCATTAGGATATAAATGTGTCTTTCTTGTGTGACTACACCCTACTGTCAAATGATTACAATCACACGTGTGATTACAATACTTCTACAATTATGTTTGCAGGTCTTCACTGATAAAATAATAAAAAAATAAAATGAAATCTGTATACTATATTGTGTGAAGAGATGCATTACAGTCTTTGAACTATGTTAACTGATTTTTTCGTGCCCGTATTCTTGTTTTATCAATACTGCACGCATTTTCACCTTCTAATGTATGTACGTCACAATATATAGACTGAGGTTATGCCTTGAGTCTAATTATTCAAAGTTGTTATGGATATAATTTGTATCTGACGATATATTACAGTATACTTGTATTTCGTTCAATATTCTGGTCACGAGACATAACCATATACTTTGTCTTTTCGGGATTTACTTCCAAACCTATCGCTTTACTTGCTTCAAGTAGAATTTCCGTGTTTTCCCTAATCGTTTGTGGATTTTCTCATAACATATTCACGTCATCCGCAGAGACAAGAAGCTCGACTCTAAATAATCGAGTAGTTGATACAGCGTCGTTAAATAACCAATTAAAATAAAAGTAATACTGCGTGTTCAGTTCAAAGTGTGTCATGGCTCGCTGTATATCGTCATGTGGCTAGCCAGTGAGCCTAGAGAATTCAATCTTCCTACACTCCCGCAGAGGGGTATTACCTAAATGCGAGAGAAGTTGCCTAGCAAGTACGGCGTTCATTCTGAAGTACGCAGAGTCCGTGGCCCACGTACCGATACGTGCGGTAACGCCGGTAGTGACAGGAATGTGAACTGTTTGGAAACATGTACTGAGGTGAGTTTTTTTCTCACTGTCGGGATATGGTGAGAGGGTTAGGACGATTATTTACGTATTTGTTGACATTAACTTCGACGGTCAACATGGACACGGAGCATTTGATTTGGGTTGTAGAATGTTGCGGTATGCAACGGATGATAACAAATACCCTGCATACGACTTGCCCGCGCAAAACACAGTTCGAAAGAGGTTATGGTAGCACACAGACTTTACAGACCGCCATCTGTCGCTACGACGTTAAAATTATACAGTACACGTTCTCAAGTTCAGATTGAACGCCTTGATTAATAGGCAACTTCTCGGACATAAAAGCTGAAACTCGCTTCAAATCGCTGACTCACAACAGTGACGTCATGACACATTTTGAAATGAACACCCAGTAGAAGGAAACGATTAGTTTAACTTTTAGGGTATAAAGTAAGGAGATCTGGACTACACAAAGTACTGAAGAGTAACGCTGCTAATGTGTCCAGTGTCGAACGCAGCACTCTATACAATAACGTTTCTAATTCAGAGGAGGGTAGTGGGCACCCCTGCACTGGTATAGCAGTAAAGCACAGATCAACTTTCAACAAGGAGTGCACGCAGAAGATGCCGTCCGCCTACCATTCTCGTCTGTGACCTCTCGTCTGGACTGCACTTCCGACTTGGAAAGTTACTATCGCATTCCAGTCAATAGCATCTCGACCTGCTATGACGTCAAAACGGACTGTTACGTCCAGGAAGAGATGCTGTAACCCACTTTCCGTTCTAACAACAAAACAAAACAGTCATACGAAACTAATAGGTATTTACACATTTCGTCAGGATCAATAATAAAAAGAAAACTTTGAGTTCTCCACAATGTGATGGGACTCAACAAACGTTTCGGAACATTGATCTATACAGATTCCATTTTCAGGCCGATATAATAAGATCCTCTGATTGAGGTTCTGCTGATATGTACTACATTTATTATCAGACAGTACATCTCACTTGACGGTATGTGTCAGTATTGTTTGTATGCATCTGAAGTCTGACTAGTGTAAACGGCGATGTATCCAGTGAAGGAGGAAAAGGAACTGGCCACCGTACCCCATTATCTCCTTAGTTGCCTCATAGTGGTGCCTTCTTGTATCACTTGTGAGGTTCAGACCTGTCTTCGGACAGTTGACTAAATAACAAAAGTAAGAAGCTGTGCCTGGCTGCTCAAACCAACTGATAATGGCGCCCATCCATCCTCCTCTGTGCAGTAGTTCTAATAATAGCACAAGCTGTATTATTGGTAATAGTAGCACAAGCAGTAATAGCAGTGGTACAAGCAGTAGTAGTAGTGGTGGTAGTAGTAGTAGTAGCAGTAGTAGTAGTACTAGTACTAGTAGTAGCAGTAGTAATAGCAGCAGTAGTAGTAGTACTAGTAGTAGCAGTAGTAGTAGTAGCAGTTGTAATAGTAGCAGTAGCAGTTGTAATAGTAGCAGTAGCAGTGGTAGTAGTAGTAGTAGTAGTAGTAGCAGTAGTAGTACTAGTACTAGTAATGGCAGTAGTAGTAGTAGTAGCAGTAGTAGTAGTACTAGTACTAGTAGTAGCAGTAGTAGTAGTAGTAGCAGTAGTAGTAGTACTAGTACTAGTAGCAGTAGTAGTAGTAGTAGCAGTAGTAGCAGTAGTAGTAATACTAGTACTAGTAGTAGCAGTAGTAGTAGTAGCAGTAGTAGTAGCAGTTGTAATAGTAGCAGTAGTAGTAGTAGTAGTAGTAATAGCAGTAGTAGTAGTAGTAATAGCAGTAGTAGTAGTACTAGTACTAGTAGTAGCAGTAGTAGTAGTAGTAGTAGCAGTAGTAGCAGTAGTAGTAGCAGTAACAGTAGTAGCAGTAGCAGTTGTAATAGTAGCAGTAGCAGTAGTAGCAGTAGCAGTTGTAATAGTAGCAGTAGTAGTAGTAGTAGTAGTAGTAATAGCAGTAGTAGTAGTAATAGCAGTAGTAGTAGTACTAGTACTAGTAGTAGCAGTAGTAGTAGTAGCAGTAGTAGCAGTAGCAGTAGCAGTAGTAGCAGTAGCAGTTGTAATAGTAGTAGTAGTAGCAGTAGCAGTTGTAATAGTAGCAGTAGTAGCAGTAGCAGTTGTAATAGTAGTAGTAGTAGCAGTAGTAGCAGTAGCAGTTGTAATAGTAGTAGCAGTAGCAGTTGTAATAGTAGTAGTAGTAGCAGTAGTAGCAGTAGCAGTTGTAATAGTAGTAGCAGTAGCAGTTGTAATAGTAGTAGTAGTAGCAGTAGTAGCAGTAGCAGATGTAATAGTAGTAGCAGTAGCAGTTGTAATAGTAGTAGTAGCAGTAGTAGCAGTAGCAGTTGTAATAGTAGTAGTAGTAGCAGTTGTAATAGTAGTAGTAGTAGCAGTAGTAGCAGTAGCAGTTGTAATAGTAGTAGCAGTAGCAGTTGTAATAGTAGTAGTAGTAGCAGTAGTAGCAGTAGCAGTTGTAATAGTAGTAGTAATAGCAGTAGTAGCAGTAGCAGTTGTAATAGTAGTAGTAGTAGCAGTAGTAGCAGTAGCAGTTGTAATAGTAGTAGTAGTAGCAGTTGTAATAGTAGTAGTAGTAGCAGTAGTAGCAGTAGCAGTTGTAATAGTAGTAGTAGTAGCAGTTGTAATAGTAGTAGTAATAGCAGTAGTAGCAGTACTAGTACTAGTAGTAGCAGTAGCAGTAGTAGCAGTAGCAGTTGTAATAGTAGTAGTAGTAGCAGTTGTAATAGTAGTAGTAATAGCAGTAGTAGTAGTACTAGTACTAGTAGTAGCAGTAGTAGTAGCAGTAGTAGCAGTAGCAGTTGTAATAGTAGTAGTAGTAGCAGTAGTAGTAGCAGTAGTAGCAGTAGCAGTTGTAATAGTACTAGTAGTAGCAGTAGTAGTAGCAGTAGTAGCAGTAGCAGTTGTAATAGTAGTAGTAGTAGCAGTAGTAGCAGTAGCAGTTGTAATAGTAGTAGCAGTAGCAGTTGTAATAGTAGTAGTAGTAGCAGTAGTAGCAGTAGCAGTTGTAATAGTAGTAGCAGTAGCAGTTGTAATAGTAGTAGTAGTAGCAGTAGCAGTTGTAATAGTAGTAGTAGCAGTAGTAGCAGTAGCAGTTGTAATAGTAGTAGCAGTAGCAGTTGTAATAGTAGTAGTAGTAGCAGTAGTAGCAGTAGCAGTTGTAATAGTAGTAGCAGTAGCAGTTGTAATAGTAGTAGCAGTAGTAGCAGTAGCAGTTGTAATAGTAGTAGCAGTAGCAGTTGTAATAGTAGTAGTAATAGCAGTAGTAGCAGTAGCAGTTGTAATAGTAGTAGCAGTAGTAGCAGTAGCAGTTGTAATAGTAGTAGTAGTAGTAGTAGCAGTAGTAGCAGTAGCAGTTGTAATAGTAGTAGCAGTAGCAGTTGTAATAGTAGTAGTAGTAGCAGTAGTAGCAGTAGCAGTTGAAATAGTAGTAGTAGTAGCAGTAGCAGTTGTAATAGTAGTAGCAGTAGCAGTTGTAATAGTAGTAGTAGCAGTAGCAGTTGTAATAGTAGTAGTAATAGCAGTAGTAGCAGTAGCAGTTGTAATAGTAGTAGCAGTAGCAGTTGTAATAGTAGTAGTAGTAGCAGTAGTAGCAGTAGCAGTTGTAATAGTAGTAGTAGTAGCAGTAGTAGCAGTAGCAGTTGTAATAGTAGTAGTAGTAGCAGTAGTAGCAGTAGCAGTTGTAATAGTAGTAGTAGTAGCAGTAGTAGCAGTAGCAGTTGTAATAGTAGTAGTAGTAGCAGTTGTAATAGTAGTAGTAGTAGCAGTAGTAGCAGTAGCAGTTGTAATAGTAGTAGCAGTAGCAGTTGTAATAGTAGTAGTAATAGCAGTAGTAGCAGTAGCAGTTGTAATAGTAGTAGTAGTAGCAGTAGTAGCTGTAGCAGTTGTAATAGTAGTAGTAGCAGTAGTAGCAGTAGCAGTTGTAATAGTAGCAGTAGTAGTAGTAGTAGTAGTAGTAGTAGTAGGCAGAAATTGAATTTTCTCCGCGGCACATATCTTGACAGCAGATTAGTAAATACGAGTGATAGACCTGTATAAGTTATTTGCTTCTGCAAGTAAATGGAGCTGGTTGGCTCTTGTGAGAATTGCGCTACGTAGGCTAAAGG
The DNA here is from genome assembly GCF_040183065.1 of Periplaneta americana. Classification (NCBI taxonomy): domain Eukaryota; kingdom Metazoa; phylum Arthropoda; class Insecta; order Blattodea; family Blattidae; genus Periplaneta; species Periplaneta americana. The sequence continues at coordinate 21,520,381 of NC_091117.1, read as the reverse complement.
AGTTTGTTCGCGTATGAGATCCATCCGCTCATTCATGCGTGTATTCATTCTTCCATGTACGTGTTCATCCATGTACTTCACTTATTCATATAACCGTCTATGTATTCATCCGGTATACATTCATCCATCCGTTTTCGTATTCATTCATCTTCCCAGTCATCTTTTACTTATTCATCCCTCCACCCATTATATCATCCATATAGGCCTAGCCATTCAACCACCCAGTCAATCAGTCGTCCAACTGACCAGACCGTAAATCATGTTTTATTTAACGACGCTCGCAACTGCCGAGGTTATATCTGCGTCGCCGGTGTGTCGGAATTTTGTCCCGCTGGAGTTCTTTTACTTGTCAGTAGATGTACTGACATGAGCGTGTCGCATTTAAGCACACTTAAATGCCATCGACTTGGGCCAAGATCGAACCGGCAACCTCAGGCAAAGAATGCTAGCACTCTACCGACTGCGCCACCCAGGCCGACCAAACTGACCAACCAACCAACCAACCAACCATTCATCCATACATCCATTACAGCCATTACAACTGATTTTATCTATAGCCTCCTGTGTAGAAAACCGACACTGTTCTTTTCATCACTTAGATGGAATTATTTCAACTCGCAAATCCGTTTTAAGGTAAAAACTAGTAGCTTCTTATTACCTGTTAGGCATGGAATTCACGAACTACTGACTTATATACAAGATCGTCCCACTCCTCAGACGGTCAATGATCCCCGGACGCTCCGTCAGCCACGCGCAAGATGGGACCGGGGCTATTCCGGCCGCCCACGCCTCCCAATTCGTACACGCGAACCGGAGGCAGCAAATAAACACGTGTTTAAAGACGCGTATTGTGCTACTGAGCCGTAAATATCCACGGCAGAGAATACTGCGCCGTACATTCCATGGTACAAGTGCACGGAAGCGTGGAATGCAATAACGAAGTGCCATTACAAGCATCCAAGACTGCTTGCTGGTTTGAGAACTATTGTTGAATGAGATGACTATGATTATATTCCTCTTTATGTGTTGTATTTTATAAAGTACCGCACAGGTTTTATGTGTCAGATGAGGCGGATTGTTACTGTATTTACATACTTGTTTGCAATCAGCTTAACATGTTTCAGTTAAAATACCGGTACAATTTTAACACAGATATAGCTCCCGTGTAGAAGTGTGCTGTTCAGTAAAGTTTTTAAAGAGGTTGTCCTCTTGAAACAGCAAAATTTTAAGTTAATATTTTACAGCAAAGATTATTGTAATATAGGCTTAAACATTTAATCAAGATCAGAGCCTGTGAAACAGTAACATTTTAAGTTGACACTTTACAACAAAGACTGTTTATTTTTTTAATATACAACACAGCCCTCATCTTGAAATCATGGTTATGTGTGTGTTTGTTTCCTCGATGTGGGAGTCGTCTGTTTTCATCGTACAGCCCCACTACTCGTCTTCAAGTCATTGGCTCATTGCGCAAACTCCGTACTCACTTAAGGGGAGGCAGAGGTGAAATTTTCGAACAAAACTGAAGAAAAAATGAAAATTTGGTTTTTTCCATTTTTATTATCTTTATTTTCATATTCCGATGTTAGTTTTTGATTTTGTGCCCTTAAAACGTATGAAATTAAAACCTAGATAACTGTATTAGTATATTATTCCCATAATAAACTAATACTTATCATTATTTATATACCTTCTCTGAACATATAAATAAAAAGAAATATTGAAATTTTTTTACAATATGGTGCATGGAGCATTTTATATCAAACGATATAAAGTTTTATAAAATTATTAATATTTACAGAACTATTGTACTTAGAAAGTTGAAACTTGGTATGTCCATTACTAATAACATACTTAGTATCCATGATCAATTTCAAACAAATCGGATAAATTTTGTGGATTTTGAAATATTCACCTCCGCCTCCCCTTAAGGGGAGTCTGTACACCGAATTTTGACCAAAAAAAATTGTTTTTATCATTTTTCAGTAGTTTAATATATGTAAAATGATAATATGTCAACCGCTCAGTGGAATTTTAAATTTATTTAGCCGGTTGTATTCATAAAAGTATGTTACATAAGTTCTATTTTTCTACATTTATATCTTTTATCACTTCTGAGAAAAGTGCACCCAAAATTGAGGAATTTAACATTGCAAGGTATGGAAACTTAACACCATTTTCCTGCACTTTCTTATTGGTACACTTTTCTCAGAAAGTATTGTACCCAGAAGGCTGAAATTAATATACAATATCAATGTGAAGGCATTTTACACAGTAGGTAAAAAAAATAAAAAGTTTAGTTCTATTTTCAGCAAAAATACGATACTCGTGTGTGTGTATGTGTGTGTGTGCGTGCGTGTGTATTTATATATATATTTTTTCAGTCATTCTTATTACAAAAAATGTTATCAACTTTTTTTTATTTGCTAACCGCTCAGTGGAATTTTAAATTTACTTAACCGGTTGTACACATAAAAGTTCGTTACATATGCCCTACATTTCTACATTTATATCTTTTACCACTTCTGAGAAAAGTGCATCCAAAATTGAGAAATTTAACATTGTAGGATATGGAAACTTTGACACCATTTTTCTGCACTTTCTTATAGGTACACTTTTCTCAGAAATTATTGTACCCAGAAGACTGAAATTAATATCCAATATCAATGTAATGTCATTTTACACAGTAGGTTAAAAAATTAAGTTTAATGCTATCTTCAGCAAAATAATATATATGTGTGCTATTCATAGACATTTCGCTAGCCCGCGCTACGAGCGTGCTAAACTAGCCCCGGCTATCGACGGATTACTTGTACAGGATTCATATCATATCGCTAACACTGGTTTATGAATACGAAAAATGTTAGTTCGCTGATCATCCACCGGAAGCCCGCGCTAAGAATGTCTATGAATACGGCCCTATATATATATATATATTTTTTCAATTATTCTTAATGCAAAAAATGTTATCAACGTGTTTTATTTGCTAACCGCTCAGTGCAATTTTAAATTTACTTAACCGGTCGTACACATAAAGGTATGTTCCATATGCCCTATTTTTCTACATTTAGCCTATATGTTTTATAACTTCTGAGAAAAATGTACCCAAAATTGAGGAATTTAACATTGTAAGATACAGGCCATGACTGTTCAGCCAAGCATCTGCATAGAATTGGAATATATCAGTCTCCTAACTGTCCACTGTGCAACTCAAATCAAGAAATGGATTCAGAACATCTCAAAATCTGTGCGTCAGTGGCTAACCATGACAATATCTCTGAAAAATATTGGAGTGCAAGAGGTCAAATGACTTTATTGTCAAATGCCTGGCATTAGAAAACAACAACATTGTAAGATATGGAAGTACAGACCTTCAAAGATTAGGGACTAGGGTTCCGGTCTCTACTTATGAAACAGCTTATGTATCGTTTGTTTGGAAGCCATCATCTGAATGAGCTACAGCCGGGCCAAAGATCTGTGTAGAATGCCTTCCTTATATCGATAAGTATTTTGAAACCATACTGCCTCGAGAGATATCCTGGAAGTAACCCAGATGAGGAGGTCGTAAAAACGTGGAATTCCAAGCACGAAAGTTGAATTGAGCAATCGCATTTAGTTCACGCCCCATAAACTTGTATAGGCTGCCAATTACCCGACGCTCTGGGGTCCGCAGAGGTCGGGTGGGTGAAATGTAATAATTACGCCCCATATTACGCGCGGGCCGCGTATCAGGAAGCTGCATTGTCGCGTGACGCTAGGAAGTGAGAAAACAGGTAGCACGCGTACCGGAGCGACGCCCTGGGCGATGGATGTGAAATTCTAATTTTTCAATTGCAACAGCGTACATACAGCACAGCGGGTTGCCAGTAATTGCATACAGCTCATGTTACAGCAATAGTTTCATGGTATGTTAACCTCTAGTTGCATAGTTATAATCAGATCTTCTACTACTACTACTACTACTACTACTACTACTACTACTATTATTATTATTATTATCATCAAATATCCGTGGAAAAGAACCCTAATTCATCAAGCGGTATGCTAGGATTTTAGTTTTTGTTATTGGGTATATTACTTATCTATACTACTTAAATATGTATCTACAGTCTTTTAAACAATTGGAACACATGTTCTGTAGTAGTGAATTTCTTAAATAAATAAATTAAGCCTATTAGGCCTACTATACAGGGTGCGTCAGAAAGAACGGATGGATTTCACATGGCAAGAAAATTGTAAAGATTCATCAAATCAAAAATTTATTGTTATCAACATATTCACCAATACATGCAGTTTATTTATGTAAAACAACATTATCCATATGATGTCCTTGGCTTTCAATACAGGCATCGAGGCGTTTTCTGATGTTCGCCATCACTTTCACAGTCATAGCTGGTGCAATTGCCGCGATTACTTCACGAATCGCTGTCTTCAGTTCGTCCAGTGTATGTGATCGATGTTTACAAACTTACGCCTTCAAATGGTCCCAAAGAAAGAAGTCGCAGGGCTCGAGATCTTACCGTAGCCTCGGACAATCTCAGGGCAATAGAATTTCGTCCAGGTGATTTCTTCTTTAATGTTGAACCTGTGATACGAAATGAAGCCACCCACCGCAAAATTGTATTCCGAGTTGGAATCCTAGCGTGACATCCGATGTCGAAATGAGTCCTGAGTGGCGATCACAGACTCTTCATTTTTCAAAAATGTCTCTACGATGAAAGCACGTTGTACACCAGACCAACACCATATTCTCAACTGAAACTGCATTCTATGGCTGACCCAACAGTCGTGGTCCCCCTCACTATATCTCTCTCCTCGTTGCGTATCGATAGTTTGAAATCCATCCGTTCTTTCTGACGCACCCTTTATAATACTGTATATTGAATTTAATAACAGAGTGTTATATTTACTCTGTAATTTGCCAATTATAGCTACATTTTACATTTTTGGCTATGGTATCTATACTTAACTATTTTTCATTTATTATTTGGTATTATTCATTTATATCTATATCTGTGTCTTTTATCTATTTGTTTTTTTTTTTTCATTTTTCAATTTTAATTTGTAATTACACTTGTATCTTACATTTGCATCTGTTTTATCTCTTTTTTCATGTTATATGTCATTCTATGGTTTTTTTAACAAATATCTGTACTGTCTATTGTAATTGGGGCTTTGCACTGTTATATAAATAAATAAATAAATAGATGGATCGACAGACAGACAGACAGACAGACAGACAGACAGACAGATAGATAGATAGACAGATAGATAGATAGATAGATAGATAGATAGATAGATAGATAGATAGATAGATAGATAGATAGATAGATAGATAGATAGATAGATAGATAGATAGATAGATAGATAGATAGATAGATAGATAGATAGATAGATAGATAGATAGATAGATAGATAGATAGATAGATAGATAGATAGATAGATAGATAGATAGATAGATAGATAGATAGATAGATAGATAGATAGATAGATAGATAGATAGATAGATAGATAGATAGATAGATAGATAGATAGATAGATAGATAGATAGATAGATAGATAGATAGATAGATAGATAGATAGATAGATAGATAGATAGATAGATAGATAGATAGATAGATAGATAGATAGATAGATAGATAGACATCTGAAGCACATACTGTATAGGCTGTCTCTAAATTAGACGAACGAACTTTGGGATAGAATTATAACTTTTGTCTTAATATTTTTTGTTAAGCAATAAAAGAACTGCAATTTATTCGGTTCATATTGCTAATTTAACATTGTACTGAGTGCTTTTTATATTTTGGGACAAAACGAAAACTTACCTGTAACAGACACTCTGTACATATATTACCGGTTTACACGCATAACAGTAAATTCATTTCAATAAGTCAGTAAGATCAGGAAGAAAAAAAGGAATTGTTTGGGTCACTGGCTGAGAACAAACTGGCTTCTGAAGGATGCACTGGAGGGAATAGTGAACGGAAGAAGAGTTCAGGGCAGAATAGGATATCAGATGATAAACGACATTAAAATATATGGATCATATGCGGAGACAACGAGGAAGGTAGTTAAATTGATTTCGATTGTCCTGTATTACCCCAGATATTTCAAATCAACCCAATTATAATTACCACAAATGCAGATAGTAGATGAAATTAGGGGGATGCTGGGTGTGTTTATGGAATTATAGAGGGAAACGGGAGTACCCTGAGAAAATCTTCTTAAACGTGTCATTTGTCCACCACAAATTTCATCACGACTTGTCTGAAGATAGAACCCGGGCATGTTGGATGAAAGATCAGAGAGTGTATAGATACGTGTATCTCTGCCTAAGAGGCGCTTTCGAATCTAATGAAACGAAAAGAAAAATCTTCCTCGCCGGCTGATAAAGACATTATGTCCATCCACCTTCTAGCCATTCCCCCTATCTGTTGTCTAGAAGTAAAACACTACAGAAATTAATCTGATGCCTTCATCCGGTCTCCTCTCAGGTGATTGCAAACCTGAATGAATAATGGCTTGTCCGTGAAGCGGCGATTTGACGGATTTCTCGGCTCTGGGCATCCAGGTCAGGTGTACAACAGGACACGCCCAATTTGTCGAGACTTGCAGCGGCGGTGCAATTAATCCATTCGTTACTGACAAGAGCTGTTCAAGTGAATGACAGCTACCGGAACGAAGCTCAGCATTTGCACGCTATGCTAAACTATTGGACGGATTTTGTTCATGTTCCGTATCTACGAGTCAATTTATCAGGGAATGATGTACATGAAATATAATAATTTTAGTACTAGTCTGTTTGCGTACAACGATTTCTACTAAACTATTGGGTGGATTTTGTTCATATTCAGTATCTACGAGTCAATTTATCAGGGAATGATGTACATGAAATATAATAATTTTAGTACTAGTCTGTTTGCGTACAGCGATTTCTACTAAACTATTGGATGGATTTAGTTCATATTCAGTATCTACGAGTCAATTTATCAGGGAATGATGTACATGAAATATAATAAATTTAGTACTAGTCTGTCTGTGTATAGCGATTTCTACTAAACTATTGGATGGATTTTGTTCATATTCAGTATCTACGAGTCAATTTATCAGGAAATAATGTACAGCGATTTCTACTAAACTATTGAACGGATTTTGTTAATATTCTGTATCTACGAGTCAATTTATCAGGGAATGATGTACATGAAATATAATAATTTTAGTACTAGTCTGTCTGTGTACAGCGATTTCTACTAAACTATTGAACGGATTTTGTTCATATTCTGTATCTACGAGTCAATTTATCAGGAAATAATGTACAGCGATTTCTACTAAACTATTGTACGTATTTTGTTCATATTCTGTATATACAAGTCAATGTATCAGGGAATGATGTACTGTACATGAAATAATTAATTTTATTTAATAGACCTACTAGTCTGTCTGTGTACAGCAACTTATACCAAACTTTTGGATGGCTTTGTTCATATTCAGTATGTATGAGTTATTTTTTTCAGGTAATGATGTAGCCAATTAGGCAAAAAAAAAAAAAAAAAAAAAAGAGAAGAAATGACCGGTTGCCATAAGCTAAGTCCCCTTCGGATGAATTCGGTTGATTCCGTGAGAGCTTATTTTTACACGTGAACGAATTTCTTATGCACGACTCCGCTCTGGTTTTCGTTCGTTTTATTTGTTACTTTTTTTTTTGTTTATTCACAAATGAAGTGTTAGAACTAGAGAACGGATTTCTAGGTACTAAAAAAAAGAGAAATTTAGAACTTTATAAAAATCAGTATAGAAATATAGGATTTTATATAAAAATTAAGAATTCATAATTTTAATTTTAGTAAATATTCCATTTGGGTGGAATTTCTGTAGAAAGAACTGGTGCTGACAATGAGTGCTACTGAACTGAAGACTCAAATTCTATCAGTGAAAGAAACTGATTGCTAATTTATCAGTTTCATTTCTTACAACGGGGGTGTATTGCAATAGCGGCCGGTCGTCGAAATTTTCGATGAGGCCAGATGCAACTAGTTTAAGTGCCTCCGATAGGAAATGTTTATTCATGATATTAATGTTTATTATTATTATTGTTATCATTATTATTATTATTATTATTATTATTATTATTATTATTATTGCTATTAATGAAAAATAATAATTTCACTCACCAAATAAGCTGTTATGCTGTGAGTTTCAGTGATTGTTTCAGTGTGATGAAGCAACCCATATTATGTGTTGAAATTCCTCTTTCTTTCTTTTCTTTTTATTTTTTTTCCTTTGACAGCAACAAACAAGGCCAACAGAGAAGTTTATTTTGCACCACATTACCACTTAACCATTTATGTTGCCCATACCAGGATGCAATAGAAACTCGCGTTTTAAGATTATCTGTCAGAAAAATTGTCAGCGATGTCGTAGGTATCTCGGTAGGCTCTCTCTTTATTTAAAACTTCCTTTTTTCAATATTATTTCTCCTCGAAAAAGGACACTCTAACAATTAATAACTACACCAGCATTATTTCTCGCATTTGTTTCTGTTTATATTTTTCCGAAATACATAACAACATTGGCCCAGATTCACTACAGTACTACGAAGTACAATAGTACAACACCCTCGCTTGTCATAAACTAAAAGACATAAGGGGAGAGAATAGAGTGGGTCTCTGCCTGCCAAAGAGCTGGAATTTTGTTATTTATGGCCTATTTAGGAAGACAAGCCACCATTGCTATTCCCACCCCACACTACCCTTGAGGCCGGCCCATGGATGGGAGGAGTGAAACCTGACCAGGCCAGACGAATTGTGCCTCAGCTACAACGTTTTAAGCGCAACCTCAAAGCCCGCGAAGACACACGAAATGCAGAAGCTAGACCCGGCACGAGCGATCCTGGCCTCAGGAACAAATTTTACTGCAAAACAGGTCTATACAGATCACAATCCAGACCCGGCACGAGAGATCCTGGCCTCAGGAACAAATTTTACTGCAAAACAGGTCTATATACATCATAAAGTTTTCAAATGCTTCTACAGCAATATATACTTCATTCAAATAACTAATACATTATGTAAAAACAAAATTTGATTTCGGTTAAGCCAAGTGATTTAGGCCCGGCCTCACTTGCCTCAGTCAATCAGCCGCCACTGGTGTATTGACATAACTAATTTGTAACCTCTCGTCTAATCTGGATAACCTACCACCCCTTTTATGATAGGATGGACTTTTTCAAACGAACTTCGGTTCCTGGATATTAAGGTAAAATCTTCTTCCTTCCTCTTCTAAGACCAGTATGGAACGAACTTGTCAGACCAGTGTTTGTATGTAAGTGATTTTTTTTATAACATTTTGGTAATTTTTGGAATTTTTGCATTTTTTTACCAGTATACTTATTTTATTTTATAATGCGTAAGTATTATTTTAATCCACGTAAAACTAAAATTCCTGTTAAATTTGACCCATCCACACATTTCTCGATACATAGGTACCGGTACCCAATTTTCGCTATATTACCATAAATTGATACAGGAAAATCTTTCTCACGGAAGAATTCCAGGAAATAATTCGGAACAGAAGCTTAAGTTACCATCATTGAGAAACATCAGCCTTGTTCTGTCCTATGTAAGCAGTAATTGTGATTGCAAGCTTGACACGAGTGAAAGACTGCCTGTACTTCAAGACAAGGACATCTCAAAGAGCAACAGCTTCATAGGTCACCACATTATGTTGTCTCTAGTGAAAGACAGACACTCAAACAGATCTTCTGATGTTCTGATGTCTTGTGAACTCTGCGGGAGATTCGAAAGTGCGCGTCTTTAGCGTGAGAAACGTCCGGGGTTCGCTTACCATTCCGTTTTTTGTAGAGCCCTCAAGTGGCCGTTAATTTCATCATGAGACAGTCCGGAATAAATTTCACCGTTACGTAAACACACATCATCCAGTGCGTCAATGTAGTTTGCGGCTTTGAAGTGCGAGCGTTGTCACATTGATAGTCAATGAAATTGTCTTTGCTTTCTTATTACAGAAAGCAGACCTATTACACCAGTGGTTGCCAAACACCACGAAATTGTGACGTAATAGAAATGCAACCCGCACACCACTATCGCAGGGAGAGAGGTGGAGTGGGTTCCCCTCAGGTACTGCAGTGAATAACAGTACAGAGGCGGACTGTGACCAAAAAACGATATAATATTCTTCTACTTATTAACTACACACACTTTTTTCAGTGTTAACTTTTTATCCTCCTGTTCTTTATTTTTGTATTATTAATAAAATAAAATATATTTTCTTATTTACCATAAAAAGAACGTGTACTTTACATCAGCAGATATTTGAAATTAGAAAAACGTACCAGGCTGGTGTTCTAAATTACACTACATACTTCAAAAAAACGTCGAAGTATTTTACTCTGATTAAGACATAGAAGCCGATAATTTTTATTGCTTGTTTATTAATGAAATATTCAAATTACACTACATACGTCGAAAAACGTCGAAATATTTCACTCCGATTAAAACATAGAAGCCGATACTTTTTAGTGTTTATTTATTAATGAAATATTAAAATTACGCTACATACGTCGAAAAGAAAACGTCGAAGTACAGTATTTTACCCCGATGAAGACATAGAAGCCGATACTTTTATTGTTCGTTTATTATTCAAGTTACAGGTAAGGGTGTGGTAGTCTTCATAACAAGAAGAATAATGACAACGTACATTGTTCTTTTACATTTCATTTAAAATTTTACAACAAATTAAGTATCTCATATTTTTGCCATCTGCACACGCTCCTTAAAATTAAGTTTTTACATATTATCTGTTTCCGAAAAGACATCGAAACATATTACATGCGTACGTCCGCTGCTGATAAATGTCTTTACTTATATCGAAGTGAAGGCTGTAAACAGAGGGTGGGGTTATGATGCCATGGTTACACTTGAGTGGAGACAGGGGCATGTGTCGCTACACAGCTTTTGGCAATCACTGTATTACACAGAGAAGGAACTGTTTTATTGTAAAGACTATATTTCGAAATTTTTACGGAAATATAACTTTCCAGTAACACTCATACACTTCATAATTTCCTTTCAGCAAGGAACAAAAGCACTACGTCAAATTGATGTTCATAAATTATACTGTATGTCTTCTATAGGGACATCATTTTATTTTTAATTCAATTTTTATTGTACCACAGTTTTTTAATGTACTTCACTCCCACCTACTAGTAAACTTTCAACCGTCCTCCACATAGACCCAAGGTAGCGTATGCAGTCAAAGTCGCCTTACGATCATAGTAAACAGTACTGAGTTACAGCGTATTCCGAATCTCACCGGACCGGTGGACAACAATGACGTCACGCTGCAGCGAAATAGGAACAAAACTGCTGGAAGGATCGATGGCTGTCATGGCGGCTGTGTAAGTTGTTTTCTGTGCTATGCTAGCACATCTCATAAGCCATTAACATATTGTTTTTACGTTGTGATCATTAAAAACAATACAGCAGAACTAAAGCAGAACACATCGCCATGACACAACAGTGCACGATGTCATTCGTCTGCTAATTCCCGCCCTATACAAGAACCAATCAGATTCACTGATGGCGGCTGATGGAGACTGCCATCACCTCCGCAAGCTGATGGCACCGGTGCGACACCGTTGGAGCATCAGTGACTCCATCGGTGAAATTCGGAACACCGTGATGTCATCAGATTGCTGAGCGCTGAGATTCGGAATACGCTCTTAGTGAGTATAGTACGTTCCAGAAATATTTTCGCGTTTTGCAGTGACGAAAGAGCTTTCAATATTGAATCATATTTTCGCACAGGTACTGTCGTCCGTTTGCCTACATCGCATCCCGGTTTCCCCCACCCGCTTCTGCTCGCCCCTCTGTAAAGGCTAGTGGCTGGGCTGTCTTAGCTCTTTTCTGAAAACATTAATTTATGTTAGGAATTGGACGTCTACGTAATATTACGCAACGGTTTAAAATAACTTAAATAAAAGGGCATCATTGTTAAGATAATGTATATTTAAATTTATAAATCTGTTATTTCGCAACTCATGCGTATTGTTACCAACTTCATTACATACAGTAGTTCGGTCTTTCAGCTATTTACATTTAAGATACGAATTAAAGTCGCTTAGGTAAACAAAGGTTAACATACTCCTGCAGCTGAAAATTCGATCGTCACGATAGGCTTATAGAGAAATGCAGAGAAAGTGCAGACATTGTTTACGGCCGCGCTAAGCACAGAGATGATCCCACTTTACATAATGCGGGGTCCCGCCCCCCTGTCGTCACTTCATGTGCGAAAGTCAGAGTCAAGCTCTTCTAATTACTCTGCTTTTCATTAGGGCAAGATTACGTTTAATAACGCATTGAGCTCCCTCCGAGAAAGTTCTGAGAAGCGTTTAATTCAGACCTTGAGACTCACTCCGCCGTGGGACGCTGGGCGGCATTCGAGATGCTCTACTTTGTACATACATACAAACCTCCTCTAAGAATAAACATCCGACTTTCCCAATTGCTACGGGGCACTGACATTGAACACATCAACTGACGAATGTGGTTGTAACTTAGAATAGTTTACGTGACTTAGGCAAGAAACAATTCTTTACGTAGGCCCTATCGTCGTTGTTCCTGCAATATCTCCTACGTACAAAATATACAATTTTTCAGCAGGATCGGTGTCGGGTAGAGTTCCCGGTTAGCTCAGTGGGAGAGCGTTGATACGTTTAACCAAAGGTCCCGGGTTCGATACCCGGCTCCGGAACAATTTTTCCCTCGAAATTATTCAAATCAACTTTACAGGGAGTTATTCGTGAAAGCTTAATTTGCATAATACACGTCACTGTACGTAACAGAAAACCACAATTTAAAGTCACACAGAGTTAGTGTGCACTCAAATGTTGGTTGCTTGACTGTTGTCAGCCCACTTTGAGGTCTGTGGATATAGAGGGAAAAATTGGATCGGTGTCGGGTAGAGTTCCCGGGTAGCTCAGTGGGAGAGCGTTGGTACGTTTAACCAAAGGTCCCGGGTTTGATACCCGGCTCCGGAACAATTTTTCCCTCGAAATTATTCAAATTAACTTTAGAGGGAGTTATTCCTGAAAGCTTAATTTGCAAGAAAAAACACATTTATTCATCCTATGGCGTCGTACATAGGAGACTGTGAATTCTTACATTATCGAAACCAAGAAATATAATTCCAGAGACCGGAACTTTGGCAGAATGTATTTTTAAATGTGTTAAATCTATCTTCATTGTTGCAAAGAGAATATGAACTGACTGAAAGACAATAATATACATTCGGTGAAGTCACTTTCATTGCAGCGGTTGTAGAAATAAATTGAAGAGTCCACTGCAAGAATGATGGATGTCACTTTCTTTTCGAAAACTACACAATCATTGGCAAACATCACGGACTCATAGCTAAAATAGGCAGGCAAAAAGGTATTATATATATCTAAACTACGCAATAAAAGGAATTACAAAAACTTTGCACTAGACCCACAACCTTGCACTTTCCACAAAGGGATTTCGTCAGCAATAAAAGCTTTACATAAGTCGAATGCAAATTGAGATTTTCGACTCGATGTTGCAATTACTATTGGAAGCAAAGAAATCTTCTTCCCAGTAGCCTTAAGTTTAGTGAACAACTGGAATGTTGTACTATTTCGTGAAGTTTGCTCGATATAGTTTTCTGGATATGTATTTAATGGCGTCTGTATAAGGAATAGATGTTAAAATATACAGGGACATCATTTTATTTTTACTTCAATTTTTATTGTACCTGAGTTTTTGAATGTACTTCACTCCCTCCCTTCTACTAAGGAAGTTCCAACTCCACACAGAACCAAGACCGCAGATAGTAAGCAGTACTGAGTTACTGAGTATAGTACGTTCCAGAAATATTTTCGCGTTTTCCAGTGACGAAAGAGCTTTCAATATTGAATCATATTTTCGCACAGGTACTGTCCGTTTGCCTACGTCGCATCCCGATTTCCCCCACCTGCTTCTGCTCGCCCCTCTGTAATAGCTGGGCTGTCTTAGCTCTTTTCTGAAAACATTAATTTCTCTTAGGAATTTGAAGTTTACGTAATATTATACAGCTGTTTAATTTAACTTAAATAAAAGGGCCTCGTTAAGTAATTAACTGTCACGTGATTTTCTCCCTTTCTACAATCCTGCGGCATAACCACTTGGACAGACAGTAGATAGCATGTCTGAGTAATTTTATATTTTCGGGTCGGCCAGAAGTGAAGATTGAATTTACAGTGCGTAGAGTAGGTACAGAATTATTTCAACATGAGCTACTAGTACGAAGGACGAAACTGGCAATTGGAATTAGATGCAATAGTCTATAGTGCGATAATATGCACAAAAGAACTGAAGCCTGTATCGAAATGAACGGCCACCATTTTCAAAATTGTGTTTAAATATTCATATTATGATTATTTTTCAATTTAACTTCTTTCTCTATATTGTACGCTAATGTGCTGTAGACAGTATATACTGCATAATGAATACGTTCGCATGGATAACTCACTTCGTGAGTAAAAACACTTATTATTAATACAGTACTGTACTTTGATTAAAGAAAAACCTAATGAAAATTATCAAACTCAAAATCGCGATATTTCCTAGTTTACGTAAATGGATAAACTACTTTTCTTCCTTCCTATACCTAGTAGAGTGATTTGTGTTTTACGCCAGTACCATCGAACTCCAGTCTTGGAGGGGGGGAGCAAGCGGTGTTTCCGGTTCTCTAAAGGTATAGACAGGTTAATATTAAAAATGTTAGTAAAAATAAAATGATGTCCCTGTATTTAAAATACTGATCCAATTTGACATTATTAACACGGTGGAAGAAAAATATTTATTTTTTATATCTGTCCCCATGAGAATGTTTGCTTGTAAAACTATAATGGAAGAAGGTAAATGTCCTGCTAAAGTTAAAAAAATAAGACTGAATAATTTTGTTATAGCATGATCAACAAAAATAATAACGTACCCCAATTTATCATTCAGAGAGATGATGTAGGGAGAAGGGGCCTTTGGCTGAAATATACTTTCCTGTTTGCACAATTCAAAAGAGATGACGAGCTTGAGATTAATACAATAAATAACTCATACTGCGACAAACCGGAAGCAGATGAGGGAAGTCATGGTGAACGTCCATTAGCGGATGAGGAAGCAAGGCAGAACCTGTGCTACATTCCTGTGATAGGAGTGGGATGCTTTGAAAGCTGTTAATTATTACTGTGTAGGCCGCTCGTTTGTGATGCTGCAAATTTCTCTGTCTCTCTTATTTATTTTGTATCGCCAGTGAAAATACATCTTCATTTCGCTCGACAAGATGCTCCAAAGGACCACCAAACAAGCTGCATTTTAGCTCTGACATAATTAGAGTCATCACTTCTTTCCAGACGGACATCGCGTTTCACTTGTTCTGAGCGCTGCTTGCTTATTAGGCTCAGTTTCATAAGCGTTACTAATCATACCCATATGAAATTATTTCCTTATACCACAGTTGGCATTACTGTATTTCCGTATTCAGCATTCCAGAAGCGTTTATTTTTAACTCAAACCCAGAAGCGAATTTAACAGTAAAGGCTAGTTCACAATAAACAGGGAACGGAGACGAGAACGAGAACGGAAATGTTAAAATAAATGTATTTAAATGTGAGTAGTTCAAATAAGACAAACAATTACACCCTTACTGTTCCGTAGAATCATTATTGGATTATTAATGGACAGAGATCTAGATAGATAGGAAAGAGAAAGTTGAAATCAATACAACTATTAAATCTGCATCGACATGGGGAACTATTAATAATGGAATTCCTCAAGGATCAATATTAGGTCCCCTACTTTTTCTAGTGTTTATAAATGATCTTGCCCCCCTAATAAAAGATGTAGGTCATCCCATATTATTTGCAGATGACACAAGTATAGTAATTACAGCCAATAACTCCAACACATTTCAATCTTCAACAGAGGAAATTCTCTTCAAAATATGTGACTGGTTCTCAGGCAATAAATTGGTATTAAATTGTAACAAAACTAACATAATTCAATTTAAATCCTGTGCAAATTCAACCTCGCAAACTTCTAGCGCAATAATTAACAATAGGTCCCTATTAGAAACAACGACAACCATATTTCTTGGCTTAAAATTCGATAATGTGTTAAATTGAAAAAATCATATTAAAGAAATTACCCCCAAACTAAATTTAGCTTCTTTTGCTATTAGAACTATGCAAAAGATAGTAAATATCAATACCTTAAAAACAATATACTTTGCATACTTCCACTCGACAATGAGTTTTGGAATAATATTCTGGGGAAATTCCACAGATAGTAACAGTATATTTCTATTACAAAAAAGAGTAATTAGAATAATAGTAGGTGCCAAATCTAGGGAATCTTGTAGAACTATTTTCAAAAAACTACAAATAATGCCCATGGCTTGTCAGTATATCTTCCTCGTATGTAATCGTGAAAACTTTGTAACTAATTCAACAGTTCATAGCATTAATACACGTCAAAGAAATGACTTTCATACTCCATCGGCAAGTCTATCTTACTATCAAAAAGGAGTGCGTTATATGGCACTAAAACTTTTTAATAGCCTGCCTATCGATATAAAAAACGAAACTCAAAACATAAGATTATTTAGGGCCAAATTAAAGAAGTACCTAATTTCTCATGCCTTCTATTCTGTAAGTGAATTCATGACATTCAATAACACTTCATGAAATTGATACTAAAACTATGTGTTGTACTAGTAGACTATATTGTAAATCTCGTTTGTATATATATTTCATCTAGACTGTGACTATAAATTAAGACTTTATAATAGTATTAAGTTTTTTGACTTGTTCCATATTCTAGCTGTAAAGCAATGTATGAATACCATGAAATGTTAATAAATACAATACAATACAATCTAAACTGGAATAGTCAAGTAACTCACATCTGTAAGAAAACATTTTCATTGCTCCACTCTTTAAATCACTTGCGAAACTGTCTGCCTCTTTCCATAAAAAGAAACATTATTCAATCGCTAGTGATGCCCCATTTTGATTACTGCGATTCTCTTTTGACAAATATAACTGTCAATTTAGTTGAAAGACTGCAACGTGTTCATAATGTGTGTGTCCGCTTCATATGCATAACTCGTAAATTTGACCATATAACGCCTTCTTTTGAAGTTCTTTCTTGGGTCCGCCTAAAGGAATGTAGAATAGCACATTCTTTATCTGTTCTGTTTAGAATATTGTTCACTTCTACTCCAAAATATCTGAGAACTCGCTTTGAATATCTTACAACGTTACGGAATCAATATCAGGTCTTACTATCCATTCCTCGTCACCGTACCTCTTTCTATTCATCCTCTTTCACAATGTCAGTTTGTCGCCTATGGAACTCCTTACCTCGTCATGTCAGGGATTGCCGCACGGTTTATCAATTTAAATTAAGAATTAAGAATTACATACTTTTACATGAAATTGATTTGTGAGTGTTAGCTGATTTTTATAGGTTATTCTCTGTATATAAATTGTCATTTAGGCGTATCATGAAGTATAATTAGGTTATGAATTGTAAATAACTTAATTATATAACATTTTTAGTTAAAATTTCCTTATAGCCCTTGTAAGTTTGTTAATGTGCATGAAAATTATTTTTATATTTAAGTATGACTTTCCTATTTTGTCATTGTTTCATTATGTATTTAACTTCTGGTAGAGTGGAAGAGAAGGCCTCATGGCCTACTCTACCAGAATAGATAAATAAATAGACAGACAGACAGACACAGACAGACAGACAGATATACAGATAGATGGATGGATAGATAGATGGATAGATAGATAGATAGATAAATAGATAGATAGATAGATAGATAGATAGATAGATAGATAGATAGATAGATAGATAGATAGATAGATAGATAGATAGATAGATAGATAGATAGATAGATAGATAGATAGATAGATAGATAGATAGATAGATAGATAGATAGATAGATAGATAGATAGATAGATAGATAGATAGATAGATAGATAGATAGATAGATAGATAGATAGATAGATAGATAGATAGATAGATAGATAGATAGATAGATAGATAGATAGATAGATAGATAGATAGATAGATAGATAGATAGATAGATAGATAGATAGATAGATAGATAGATAGATAGATAGATAGATAGATAGATAGATAGATAGATAGATAGATAGATAGATAGATAGATAGATAGATAGATAGATAGATAGATAGATAGATAGATAGATAGATAGATAGATAGATAGATAGATAGATAGATAGATAGATAGATAGATAGATAGATAGATAGATAGATAGATAGATAGATAGATAGATAGATAGATAGATAGATAGATAGATAGATAGATAGATAGATAGATAGATAGATAGATAGATAGACAGATAGACAGACAGACAGACAGACAGACAGACAGACAGACAGACAGACAGACAGACAGACAGATAGATAGATAGATAGATAGATAGATAGATAGATAGATAGATAGATAGATAGATAGATAGATAGATAGATAAACAAAGAAACAAACACACAAACAAACCAACAAACAAACAAACAAATAAATAAATGAAAAAACTTATAAACTATATTAAACTAAAAATGTGTAATCTAAGAATCTCTTACAAGCTATTTTAAACTAATTTACAATTCAAACCAAGGGAATAATTCGTCAGGCTAAGTAAATACATACCAGCTTAAGTAATGTACCTAACGTAATTTTCTTTTAAATTTACACTTTACACAGAACTTTGTAAGTTACTTGTTAATCTCTTTAACGAGAACAATTCTCAAATACCACTGCAGGTAGGTCATTCCAACCATTTATAATTTGACTTTAAAATGATAGTTTATCTACATC
Source organism: Periplaneta americana (assembly GCF_040183065.1). Taxonomy (NCBI): domain Eukaryota; kingdom Metazoa; phylum Arthropoda; class Insecta; order Blattodea; family Blattidae; genus Periplaneta; species Periplaneta americana. The sequence continues at coordinate 21,501,453 of NC_091117.1, read as the reverse complement.
CGTTCTCTGTTTCCTATATTTGATTTTAAAATCATGATCGTTGCTACCATAGTACGTCGACTTCTCGAAGTATTATTCTATCTTTATTCTACTTTATGCTTTTAAGGGGAGAGGATGGTATTTTTAGTGAAAAATTAGCAAATTAAAAAAAATTCTTTAAAACACCCTGTGATATGTGTGGAATGCATAGCATAACATTTTGTGGATATTTGTGCCCCTATCGGATGTTGAGTCGCCATTTTTAAACTTCCTACGTTATGGATTTTTAAATCACTCGCTCACTTTTATTGTTGTTTCTTATAAATTAAATTTTCAAAAAAAAATTTTCTTTAAAATACGCTTTCATATGTGTGGAATGCATTGCATAACATTTTGTGGGTATTTGTGCCCTTATCAGATGTTGAGACGTCATTTTTAAACTTCCTGCGCTATGGATTTTTAAATCACACGCCCGCTTTTATCGTTTTCTAGTAATTTCATTCTTTTTTTGCTACATTGCCAGACAAAAATGGATATAATTTCTGAACTATTAAAAAATACATGCATGAAATTTAGAACACACATTCTTTAGACTATTAGGAAACTTTTATCTGTAACAGAATTTTGTTAATTGAATTCATTTTAAAAATACGTCCGTTTGTTTGCAAGAAAGGAAATCAGAAAATTGTTATTAAATTTTAATTGTTTATTTTACAAACGTAGGGACTAATATCAAATTTCTGTTACAGACAGTTTGTAGAAAATGCTTTTGCAAATACATTGCGAAAAACTGTTTGAGTCTATCTTTAAAAACGGTTTAGATATATCGCTTTTAGTACAATCCTGCATTGGGTATATTTTTTTCAAATTTGGGCCCCAAATAATTTTTTTTTCAAAATAATTTTATTTGATTGAGTTGCCACAGCTATGAGCTCTCTACATAAAAAAAATTAATATTTTACATCAAATAGGAAATAGTAAAAAAAAAAGTAACATCATCTCCCCTTAAAATGGAATTTCTTTATAACAAAACAACTCAGGATTGAGAAAAAAGCTCTTGAAGATAAAAAAAATATGACAGAAGTGTATTTGCCCCATTTTTTACTGTTCGCATACCAGCATTTCAACACAGTTCATGTCCAGCATCTCTGAGCTGAAAGAAGAACCAGTTTGCGAGATGAACAGAAGTGTCTGTACGTGAAAAACAAATCACCAATCTCGCCATTACGTAACTTTCTCCAGAGTCCCTCAGTTCATCCCTCCACACCTGTCCGATCTGTCATATCCGCAATTGTAATTGGATCTGTTTGTTGAAGTAACTGCTGAATGTGCGCTTTCTCTAGCCTACAAACAAAACCGCAATAACGCCCACCGACATGGAGTGCGTTCTCTCAAGGATTACTTTAAAAGTGTCGCCGTCCACAGAGGAAAAACGTCCCCTCGCCAAGAACTAAAAATTAATTTGTTGGCAAATCTAACCGCAGGATATGCCACTGTCTTCTTTTCTTAGGTTCGCTCCTATTCAGGCTGCAACATACAGGGGTATCGGAGTTTTGTTACTGTTGGTGCAAGTACAGTATTTTAAAACTACTAGTGGCTTGTGCAGCAAATGCTGCGAACTAAGTTCATTAGACGTTCAATTTTTTTTTTTTTCAGATTTATTTTCAATTAAGAATACCAGACATTTTGAAAGTTATTTGCTTCCACAATAATGAAACATACTCCCTCTGAATGTCTTTTTTACACAAAATACTTTTTCTTGATCCTATCCACCTTCAGTTTCTGAGTTTCAACGTGAAAACGCAAGTCACAATGTCAGGACGATCAGTGGATTTTTCATGTGGGAGTAAAGCAGCAGCTATTTCAGGTCATTGTGAATTGTATGTGAAAATTAAAAGAATGTTAGGTTTGCTATGCTTTCGAACAATAGACATAGCATCTTGGTACAGCTGCTGCATGTAGAGTTTGAAATGTAGAGGTTAAAATCATTTTATTCTGCTAAGAGATCTTGCTGAAATGATCGGAAGACTACAAAATTTTGTAGGCCGCTTATTTTATCAGTAAGTAGTACCTTTTGGTCTTTCCTTAGGAACTGTAATTTTTCCGCTCTCTCGAGCCAATACTGAAGAGAATGACGCATATAAATATCTACACCACACCGCCATTAAGTATATGAAAAAGACCCAACCCCACTTGATTAATAATTATAAAAATATTTGATTTTTAATAACAATACGTAAGTTTTGTAGTTATATATATGTATATATATACATATATATACATATTATAGGCCTATAGCCGCCACTCAGTAAATTTCATTTCAGAAATGAAGATCTAATTTAAGATATTCTCTACATCTACTTATATAGCCCCAAACGTTTCACTTTCTTATCATCAATATAGCATTAATATGTATAATTAATGAAAAATAGTCACATCATGGCATTAACTACGTATAATAATATTTCATTTCTAGTGGTAATAATGTCATAAAACCACCTCATGTTCTGTAGATTTTAATATCCAATACACAGCTGTACTCAGAAAATTACACACTGCAGAATCAGACCTGTAAATTATTTTAGTAAGTTAAGTCTTGAAGTTTTTAATAACCAATTGAATTTGAGCTCTAAATATGTCAGCAATCCTGCAGGTCATGGCCTTCGTGTAATAGTGTATTGTTTATTGTAGTGTGTGTTTTGTTTTATTCTGAAATGCAATTAGTTCTCAAAACTGACGAAAGATGGATTTTTGAAAATAAGAAAATGATGTAGGAAAGTTGACATTTCACTGAAAACTACTATTTTTCTGAAAAAACTTTGTGTTCCAAGCTTCTAAATGACGGGTCAGTCATCAAAATCCGTTCAGCCGTTCTCCCGTAATTTCCATTACCAGTTCAAATTATATTGTTCAATTCTCACCTAGAATAAAATTGAAATTATAAATCATATATCGAGTTAAACTGGGGATTATTAGAGTTGGAAATTAAAGCCTATCGTGTTTCATTTGTTTTATTGGAAATAAACAATATGGCTGATAACGTGGATGAACAGAAGGAATGAATGAAGAAAATAAATTAATAATGTATTTATCCACGATGCAATATTTATTGTTGTTTGTTAAACTGTCCGAAGACAGGTCTGAACCTCACAAGTGATACCAACAGGGCACCACTTATGAGGTAACTAAGCCAGGAGGTAATGAGTAGGGTGGTCAGTTCCTTTCCCCCTCCTTTGCATACATCGCTGACTAGTAACATATTACACTAATCAGACTTCAGATGCTTACAAACAATTGTTCCTTCCTCTGAACATATCGTCAATTTGGAGCTCCCTTAAGGTATTATAAATTTCGTTTACAACACACTGCGCATGTGCAGTAAACAAAAGCCCTTATATATCTGCTACTTGTGGACACTCGTGTGAAATTGTTGCCTAAATACAGATAGACTCCCATCAAAACTCGCTCCAAATTTTAATTCCGTATCTATACATAATTATCAGTCAGAACCTCAGTCAGATGTAGATGTAATGATTATGCGAGTAAATTGATTATCTATTTAATTCTTCATCTAATTAATTAGGAAAAGAAAAATCAGGGTAGATTGTATCGGACACATGATTCATTCATTCATTCATTCACTCATTTATTCATTCCTTGATTCACTCATTTATTTATTCGTTTATTCATTCACTTTTCACAATTTCGCTTGCTTGCTTCTTAGTTTGCTTGATTACTTCTTTGTTTTTGCTTATCTATCTATCTATCTATCTATCTATCTATCTATCTATCTATCTATCTATCTATCTATCTATCTATCTATCTATCTGTCTATCTATCTGTCTGTCTGTCTGTCTGTCTGTCTGTCTGTCTGTCTGTCTGTCTGTCTGTCTGTCTGTCTGTCTGTCTGTCTGTCTATCTATCTATCTACCTACCTATCCATCCATTTATTTATTTATCTATTTATTTATTTATTCTTTGGTTTATTAATCCTTTTATTAATTAATTAATTCATTCGCCTATTCATTCATATAGGAGAGACTCGGCTAATGTCGCAATATTAAGAAGTAAATCTATCATATTTTTATCAAAATGTTTATTGAAAAATATTATCAAAGTATGTAGGCATAGACGAAACGTTTCATTACCAAATGAGATAAAGAGACCTATTAAAATGCTAATATATTTAGTTGTACATACATATTGTATATTCTTATTGTATTGTGTATATAATTGTATTGTGTATTGTTTATATTGTGTATACCACTGCCACCGGGTGCTTGCCCACTTGCAGTGTAAACGAATACATTCATACATTACAGTTGAAAAAGAACTCGGGTAATTCCGCAACAGTGCGGATAAATTCGCAATAGGACTTGGCTGATTCCGCAGTCGTAAATAATTATGAAATACATTATGAAAGTAACATAAAAGGAACAATTTATATGTAACAATGCTCACTTTCTTCACAGTTGTGTAGGAAAACACGAAAAACAGCCAACTTCCGATGGTTTACTGTATTGCCGACAGAGGTGTCGACCAATATCCTTGATTTTTTTCTATAGCACTGCAGAGGACATGCCTCCTGTTGACAGCCTCTCAAAACTTACGTTCACGCTATTGTAAAGCAGCAGTAAAATCATATATGCACTACTGCGGAATTATCCGTACTGCGGAATTAGCCAAGTTTCTCCTATATATGCATTTATTCATATATTTATAAGTTACTTATTATTTATTAATCTTTCAAGGATTTATTTATTTACTTATGTATACGTCGACCTTTTCATATAGAAAATAATGAGGATGGATCCCCCCCCCCAACATAATAAGTTGCACATTCGATTTGATTAATACTGTTTTTTTTTTTTTTTTTCAGGAAATACTGTGATGCACGTAATAGCCTATCTTAAAATATAAAAAGAAAAAAAAAGGACGTATCCAACAAGATAATTATTATAAGTTGTGCCTTCCTTTCGATCAATGTTGTAATGGAAGCATAGCCTGGACCATTAATGAGCAATGAAGTTCTTCAATTAACGAATGCGTTGCGGGCGGCATCAATGCAACTCTCTCAAGGGGCAATGTTGTAATTTGTGTTATAATTTTTCTCGAGTGGTACGCAGAGAAACGTTCCAAGTTAAAAGGGAAATCTTTGTGTTAGACTGTCACGTGTGAAACTATACACAAACAAGCAATGTTTCTGTTAAGAAAAGCAGACAATCAGATGAGTAAGCAGCATGACATGGTACGGTCCAGCTTTTTACGATGAATGTCAGGAAGTCAGAAAGAAGCAATACATTTATTCTGAACAATGATTTCTCGACGTACAAACATGACCATGTTCTAAGACCTGGCTGCCAATACAAGGTACTTTTGTGTTTATTAATGAAACAATGGGCACACGCCCGCCCACATACGAACGCTGTATTTCTCCGGGAGACACACACACACACGTACTGTGATGTCAGAGTACAATGGAACCCAGCTGTACTCCTTACGTGACACACGCACTCATCACATAACGCTGTACAAGTTGACACACATTATTATTAAGTCATTGGCATTTGGAATTACAGATTTGTTTCGTATCATTTTTTGATGGTGCATATACAGCTCCATTACGTGAATATGTTAGGAGAAAATCCACAAAACGATTAGGGAAAACACGGAAATTTTACTTGAAGCAAGTAAAGCGATGGATTTGGAAGTAAACCCGGAAAAGACGAAGTATATGATTATGCCTCGTGACCAGAATATTGCACGAAATGGAAATATAAAAATTGGAGATTTATCTTCCGAAGAGGTGGAAAAATTCAAATATCTTGGAGCAACAGTAACAAATGAGCCGTTCAGAGCACAAGTGGTGTAAGTCAAAGTTGGGTAATGAGGTTTAAAGTAAACATTCTGTAAAATACAGCGCAAAGTAGCAATTAATATGTCCTTCTTGCTATCCACTGACTACGAATAGTTTAAATAAATTGAATATTAATTGCTACTTTGCGCTGTATTTTACAGAATGTTCACTTTAACCCTCATTACCCATTTTTGACTTACACCACTTTTGCTCTGAACAGCTGAAATATAAATGACACTCGGGAGGAAATTAAACGCAGAAAAAATAAGGGAAATGCCTGTTATTATTCGGTTGAGAAGCTTTTGTCATCTAGTCTTCTGTCAAAAAATCTGAAAGTTAGAATTTATAAAACAGTTATGTTACCGGTTGTTCTGTACGGTTGTGAAACTTGGACTCTTACTTTGAGAGAACAACAGAGATTAAAGGTGTTTGAGAATAAGGTTCTTAGGAAAATATTTGAGGCTAAAAGGGATGAAGTTAAGGAGAATGGAGAAAGTTACACAACGCAGAACTGCACGATTGTATTCTTCACCTGACATAATTAGGAACATTAAATCCAGACGTTTGAGATGGGCAGGGTATGTAGTGCATATGCACGAACCCAGAATGCATATAGAGTGTTAGTTGGGAGACCGGAGGGAAAAAGACAGGAGACGTAAATGGGAAGATAATATTAAAATGGATTTGAGGGAGGTGGAATATGATGATAGAGACTGGATTAATCTTGCACAGGATAGGGACCGATGGCGGGCTTATGTGAGGGCGGCAATGAACCCGCGGGTTCCTTAAAAGCCAGTAAGTAAGTAATATTATAGCCTATATGGCATTGTGACCTTACTGTCTTTGCTGATATCTAGTATTAATTGGCAACGCTGAAGACACGGCCAAATTAGCCATTTAGGAACTGCTCTTACTTGGTCCTCACTATAAAATGAGTATTTCAGTATAAAATGTGTTCACATATTTTCGTTTAATTTTACCTTCCGTGTGAATTCCGTAAACAGCTACAGCTATTAAAAGGAGTTACTGATTCTCACAGTGTGCAAGTGCGTGCGTCACGCACAGAGTGCCGCTGGGCTTCATTGTATTCTGACGGGACAATGCGTGCCTGCCGGAGTTTTACGCGAAACAGAAGCGTCGTACATGAATGGAGGGGAGCTGGTTTAAAAAACAAAGACAACAGCTGTTAGCTATAGCAGTAGATATTAACAATACGTAGACAATACTCAAACTTTAAATGCGCAGAAATTTAATCCGAACAAATTTAACATTGTAAAATTCCTTTGGAGAAAGAGAAGTTAAATTTTTTCGGATCAAATTTCTGCAAATTTAAAGGACGAAACTAAACTTCTTTCAAGCATTTATTATAATAATACACTGCTCTCTTACACTGACCCAATATATTGGGAATTAAAACAATGTTTTCCTCAAAACACGATATGAAATGTTTCATATAAAACAATTTTTATCTTCAAAAGTAGGCAAAAACGAACAAAATTATATTAAGTGTTCGCGTAGGCTCCAACAACTGCTCTGAAGATGGCCACAACACACCGGTCGAAACGTCGGCCAATAACACCAAGACAACGCGGTAGAAGCCCTGAAGCTTATCCACACACCAAAATTATATTAAACATGTTGTTTGAAATATCTCAAAGAATAACTCCCTGTAATTAATTACTTTACTTACGGCTTATTCTGTATGGGGTGAATATTTAGCGAAAATTAATAACTTCTATCTAAAAGATATTTAAAAAACTTTTTACAGAGGTTGTAGATAGCAGACGACCGTTTGTACACAAAATTAATACGCTACCTGTAACTCCTGTACAAAGTTTCCTCAAAATCTGTTAGGAGAGACGTTATTAATTTTGTCTAAATGTACTCTTATGAAGAGGTCGCTTCGCTTATACAAACGTAATCAGAGTTTGTACACAAAAAACGCATATGCTACCTGTAACTCCTGTACAACATTTAATAAAAATATAGGGGGGGGGGAGTTATTAATTTCGTCTAGCTAGATTTCTTTTCTGACCAACTGCGTAAGAGGCTGTTGATCAAGAGGTCTAGATCACAAACCACCGCAGAATTTAAACCAGTATTAGTTTAGTCTTAACAGTATTCGAAATATCGTTCCCGAACAGAAAATGGTGTGTATCATATAAAAGGTCATGGTTGCATGGCTTTATTTAAATAAAGTGGTGGATACAGGTACGACAGCTGAGCATCTAGCTCTGTTTTCTGGTTGTGGTCCTCTCACACTTTCTGATTCCCAGAACATGCATGTTTCCGTAAATTGGATAATTACATTATTAGGCATCTGTGACGCAACATACATGAATCACACGAAGCCATGTTGCGTAACGAATAGTCATCTCGGAAGGGTATCCCGGTGATGTCCTCGAGTGTTAATGCGACTACATAAAATGGGGGGAGAAAGGAAATACCGCAAAATGTAAGGTACAAAAGGAAAGTGTAAAGAAGGGAACAAATAAATCATATCCACAATGTTGAAAGGAAACTATTAAATTCAGAGTTCCTAGCGAATGTTTCAATAAATAAGGAAATAATAAATACACACCCTGTCCATAAATTATCTTTACAAATTCAGATGTAAATAACTAAATAATGAAACGAGGTATCTCTGTTCTTTTTTTTTCATGTGAAAGAGAATCTCCCAAAGTTTTGTTTTCACCACCTCAATGTACTTCTATGTCTGCCCTCCTTGCCGCCCTTAGGATATAAAGGCGATAATCGATTTCCTGCCATGCCCACAGTAACTGATGCGATGGCGTCTTGAGTTCTCTGTCGTAGGACTTGGATATTCGGAATTGGCGTATGGCACACAATATCCTTTGCATAACCCCACAAAAAGAAATCCAAAGGGGGCAGGGCATGTAGTACGTATGGGCGAATCCAGGAATGGATATAGAGTGTTAGTTGAGACACCGGAGGGAAAAAGACCTTTGGGGAGGCAAAGGCGTAGATGGGAGGATAATATTAAAATAGATTTGAGGGAGGTGGGAATGATGATAGGGAGTGAATTGATCTTGCTCAGGATAGGGACCAATGGCGGACTTATGTGAGAGCGGAAATGAACCTCCGTGTTCCTTATAAGCTATTTGTAAGTAGTAGTAGTAGTAGTAGTAGTAGTAGTAGTAGTAGTAGTAGTAGTAGTAGTAGTAGTAGTAGTAGTAGTAGTAGTAGTAGTAATAGATAATTATTCTGGTGGTGTTAAGGCCATCAGTCCTCCTCATCCACGTCACCAAAAATGTGTATACATACAAAATTTCAGGACAGCAGTGAAGAAGCTAATGAATAACTTTCAATTATACAAAATAAGAATGTTTACCATAACAGCAGCACAAAAAAGATCACGCAAAAACTTTAAAAATTTTAAATATTTATAGCCTACTTGCTTACTTCCACCTGTCCTATTTCATACATTAAGCAGAAGATCAAGCACACAACTACACTCAAGTAGAATACATACTGGAACTCTAGTGTTAAAGGCTCTGTGACCAAGAAATTATTCTTTCCCAATGTACAAGACAGACTGTTTTGCAGTCAGTTCTCAACCGACTTCTTTTACACCCAATTTATGACCGGCTATGGAAAATTCGGTTCCTACTTTGAAAGATTTAGGATCAAATGTGCAGAAGGATCTCTGTGCATATGCAAAGACAATCAGACTGTTGAACATTTGATTTTTCACTGTCCAGTGTTCGAAAGGAAAAGACACTTTTTAAGATATCATATCTCGGACTGCAATTTAAATTACTGCACACCCCTTTACCATTTTTTAGGAAAAAATGTTGTTACAAACAATTCACAGAGTTTATACACCACATCCACGCAAGACTGTAGCTATTAATTGTATGTAAATTAATGATGATATAAAATCCTAATGCACTATCTAAAACAAGGTGTCTCTCTTTGGGACACAACAATAGTAATAACAATAACTATGTTTGTATTATAGATTTTACTATTGTTCAGTATTTGATGACAGGTATATAGTTTGTAGCCATAAGTAATTTTGTTTTTATTTTTTTACTATCGCAAACCAACTATATAATAGGTGTTTTATTTGTAACTAAGCCAATTCTGTGCATTATCTCATTAATATTGCTTAAAATTATGTATAAAATCACAAATTAATGTAATAATCTTGCAATTTCTCTACACCTTCGATTATAATTTCTAATCTTATTTCATTTTGTTTTAACTGAAAGTAATTATTGCATAACGTATTTAGTATTGTTTACTGTCTCTTAATTACTGTATTTATATTGTAACTATGGCTCAGACCTACTATTAATTCTTTAAAATTGTGTATTATCACTACATAATGTATTTCACATGTAACAAACTACAACCCTAATATACCAAAGGTAAAATAAAGTTTCATTATTTGGATAACAATAATAATACTTGCTTACTTACTTACTTACTTACTTACTTACTTACTTACTTACTTACTTACTTACTTACTTACTGGCTTTTAAGGAACCCGGAGGTTCATTGCCGCCCTCACATAAGTCCACCATTCGACCCTATCCTGAGCAAGATTAATCCATTCTCTATCATCATATCCCACCTTCCTCAAATCCATTTTAATATTATCCTCCCATCTACGTCTCGGCCTCCCTAAAGGTCTTTTTCCCTCCGGCCTCCCAACTAACACACTATATGCATTTCTGGATTCGCCCATACATGCTACATGCTCTGCCCATCTCAAACGTCTGGATTTAATGTTCCTAATTATGTCAGGTGAAGAATACAATGCATGCAGTTCTGTGCTTATTTGAAGGATTCGTAACAAGCTGTTTTTTACGGTGATGGGTTGTTAGCCCATCGCCCAACCCCCAAGCTGGAGGACCACCCCTCATCGGCTGTCCGCGACTGCTTATTCAATATATTCACAGCCGAAGGCGTCTCCTCTATATTTATAGCCTACTTTTAAACAAATCTTAAGATCTATATTAATACTATTAATCTAATGTAAATAACTAAACGCGACTGTTAAAATCAAAATCTTCTTACATTGTAAATGAATTTGTGTTACGTAAAATTTCAGTCACTGAATTTTTTTATTGAAATTTTAATATTTCTATGAATTATTGGACAATGCCTAGGTCTATTTCATATCCAGGTATTTGATTAATGGCAGATAAAACTTAACGAATTCATCTCACTCAATAATTATTATTTTACATAATTTTAAGAGTTTTATTGCAGACGTATATTGGAGGACATTTTATTTCCGCAGTCTGTTGCTAATTATGACTATTTATGAAGCAGTTTTATTGTCCGATTTCAGCTTTAGTCCAAATATCTCAACTCTTTGCATTAAGAAATGTTACAGCTCTCAAATATTTTATGTACATCGTCTTTTGTTTTTTTGTTTTCTTGTGAGAGGAGATGACTACAACCGTTTCCTTATGAAATAATAAAAGTGGGTTAAAAGCCACATCAAGTCTGCAATGATTCTTTCTTTTTTTACAATTTTACTAGCGTAAAATACAAAACAACTTCCTGGATTTCAAATGTTAAGGAGACTAGTTACCAAACGAGGTCGGAAGCGAAGGCATGGCTCAGAATGTTCCTATAAAAATAATATAATTCCACTATCGTAGCCAACTGCGGATGGCAGAGGGCCAAACAATCGACCACATAACGAGAAGACCGAGCTCTTTGCGTTTCCTTGGTAACAGATCACAATCTCGAGAAGACTGGTTTGATATCGCAGATGACGGGAAAGTTACGCTTCTACTTCCAGATATCGCCGCCATCTTGTTATCCGTCATTTTAGATAAGAATTCCTGCTCTATTCCGAGTGTCGTTCGAGATTGGAGGTAACCCTGTTCCTCAACGTGTTATATCTGACGTGTAGGTTGTTAGAGGGCTTCCATTCGTTTTCTCGTCTTCCAATAAAGATCACTGATCATCACAATCGCATTCTTCTTCCACGTGTTGGTTCATATCCATTTTTGTCTCGCATTTCAGGCCACCACCACCACCATTAAAACTACACAAGACAAGAACTGGAGAGTATATATTGCAAGTCTAGAACATTCTCCACGTAGAGATGAGTAGCTGCCACAACGAAATCTTATATTGTTATTGATGGAAGCAAAAAATATGACTGAAGCTGCCAGTCTAAAAGGAAAAAATATTATTGGAGCGACCAGACTAAAAGACGGTCAAATCTGGGATTGCTCGGGTATTATTGGAGCGGGCGGACTAAAAGTCTATTGTCGCGAAATCAAAGGCTTGCCTGTAGTTAATGAGGAATGTGGTCTATATTACGACGGTTTGCGTTCTCACGTTATCTCAGCTGACTTTCTATGGCTTATCTATTAAACATGTCGAAATTAAAGTGGACAGAAGTTATTATAAGTTACATGGACCAGGAAGGAATCCCAAGCGCATAGCAAACATTATCAGGCAACGCGACCATGTTGACTATAAGCCAATAAGAATCTCATCTCATTTCGTAACCTCTCAATCACAGTATGCTTATGCGATATGTCAAAACAACACACCGGCTGTGTATGCTATATTATACAGGGTGATTCACGAGAATTTACCGTCCCTTATGGAGCTTATTTTCGAAGACATTCTGAGCAAAAAATGTCATATAAACATTTGTCCTAATCTCAATATTTTCATAATTACACTAATTTGAAATTATTTGTAAAATGCCATTATTCTTGAGTTTTAAGAGTGAAAGAATATTACAGATAAGTAATGAATAATACAGGAGTATTTTTTTAATTAGCTACTATTCTGAAGCTAAAAATATATGTTCTGAATTCCATAGTTACTTTTTACAGAATTTGTTTTCGATTAAAAAAACGTGGTTTATTTAACAACGCTCGCAACTACAGAGGTTGTATCAGCGTCGCCGGTGTGCCGGAATTTTGTCCCGCAGGAGTTCTTTTACATGCCAATAAATATAGTGACATGAGCCTGTCGCATTTAAGCGCCACTCTCGGCGACTTTCGATTTTAACGACAAAATTACATTTTCTTACGCATTTATCACAACAATTGTTACAAGTCACGCAACTCTTGTAAATTCTTTAAGACTGTACATTAGGATGCAAAATTAAACTGTAAAGAATCAAGTTTCTAAAGTAGTATGATTTGTAACAATTTTTGTGATAAGTACGTAAAAATGATGTTATTTTTAGTTAAAATTGAAAAATAAAATTTGTACAAAGCAATTAACAACATAATTTTATCTCCAGGAGACTAGCCAATTAAAGAAATGATACTTCTGAATAGTTCATTCTCTATTTGTAATATTATTTTATCCTTAAAATTAAAGAAAAAAGTATTTTACTAACAACCTCAAATTAATGTAACTCTGAAAATATTGAGATTAGGATAAATGTTTATATGACTTTTTTGTTCAGAATGTCTTCAGAACTAAGCTCCGTAAGGGACTGTAAATCCTCGTGAATCACCCTGTATTTCATTCTGCGAATTTCCTATTGACTTTCAACGCAAACCGCCAGTCTTACTAATTAGGCAATTTTCTGCGTGTCGCATTGTAAATTCTACACTAGTACAAGTAAAAATCTGTAATTATAAAATAGCCTAGGCTATTCAACTTTTCCAATTATAAGAATTATTCTTCACGTGTTTGTTTCTGCGTATTGAAATGAAAATATTTAAAATGAGGACTAATTCCTTACGTATTCTTTCTCCATAGATAGGAAACGTAAGTGATAAATCTGTTCGATATTTGCTTAATTTCGCTGGAAAACCAAGACAGGAGATACAAAACCAGATGAGTTCGATACGTTTAGTCATTGTTTCTAGTTGTATGACACACCGCAACGTAACTAACCCGAAAAATAAGTTTTACACATTAACCCTAAAACGATGTGCAAGATCTTTCCTATCATAACTGTGGAAATTGTTATGCTACACGAGTTCGCACAGTTATGTGAAATTCGCTTAAATTGTTACAGAGATACTCTATTTCAGTAAGTTACGCGTCCAGCAAGAGGATGATGAGTGACGTATTAAATTCCTCCTTCACTAAAACGTCTCGGCGAAAGGGCATTAGTGATCACTTTTAGGATCAAACAACAAAAGAGTTCATAATTGTATTCATGTTCTAATTGAAATATAATGTAAGAAGAAATAATTAATTGAACTGTCTTTTGTCACTTACATGAGCGCGTCACTAGTTGTCGCTGCGATGGGTACCTGGAAAATGAAATAATCAAGTCTTAGAACATGTTTCTAGTGTACAGAGTTCCATCTAATAAGGTAAAGCTTGAAGAATAAACACGATTTCAGTGTCCTGTATCGAAGAATGGAAAATATACCATCTAACAAAATGAGAGGAATGTATTCTAAAACAATGGTCTTGTTCAGAATAGTTATTTATATAACTTGTATGAAAAGTGAAGCTTTTTGCACCAGTTTTGTTCCCAACTTGTCATAATATTTTTGAAAAAGTCTTATCACCGTAAGTTATTTTAGAACTAGAATGTATTTATTGTTAAGAAAATTGTCTGCAGATACACTACAACAATCTGTTAAATGTGGCAGTTGAAGTGTTTGTATGAGAATTGCAGTTGAAATTTGCTGATTTTATCCCTATTGAAATGGACATAACATAAATAATAAAGTATTATGTCTAATGAGTCATTTCACTAGGACAATACTGTTTATTAATCCATGTCCCCTGTATTCAATAAACCATAACAACATGTATGATATATTGCCTTTAATGACCTTAGTTCTAGCTTTACTGCATACGCTTCTGTGCCGAGCAAGGAGTAAATATGGCCGCCGCCGAGAAATATACACAGACTCTGGTTTAGAACTGATCATCACTGCCATCTACACATATTCAGACGAACCGCAATAAAAATTTGCCGTATCACGCAAGCTACAAATATTTAGACCAACCTCAAGAAACATTTGCCGTATCACGCAAGCTACAAGTATTTAGACGAACCGCAAGAAACATTTGCCGTATCACGCAAGCTACAAGTATTTAGACGAACCGCAAGAAACATTTGCCGTATCACGCAAGCTACAAGTATTTAGACGAACCGCAAGAAACATTTGCCGTATCACGCAAGCTACAAGTATTTAGACGAACCGCAAGAAACATTTGCCGTATCACGTAAGCTACAAATATTTAGACGAACCGCAATAAACATTTGCCGTATCACGCAAGCTACAAATATTTAGACGAACCGCAAGAAACATTTGCCGTATCACGCAAGCTACAAATATTTAGAAGACGAACCGCAAGAAACATTTGCCGTATCACGCAAGCTACAAATATTTAGACGAACCGCAAGAAACATTTGCCGTATCACGCAAGCTACAAATATTTAGACGAACCGCAAGAAACATTTGCCGTATCACGCAAGCTACAAATATTTAGACGAACCGCAAGAAACATTTGCCGTATCACGTAAGCTACAAATATTTAGACGAACCGCAATAAACATTTGCCGTATCACGCAAGCTACAAATATTTAGACGAACCGCAAGAAACATTTGCCGTATCACGCAAGCTACAAATATTTAGAAGACGAACCGCAAGAAACATTTGCCGTATCACGCAAGCTACAAATATTTAGACGAACCGCAAGAAACATTTGCCGTATCACGCAAGCTACAAATATTTAGACGAACCGCAAGAAACATTTGCCGTATCACGCAAGCTACAAATATTTAGACGAACCGCAAGAAACATTTGCCGTATCACGTAAGCTACAAATATTTAGACGAACGCAAGAAAAATTTGCCGTATCACGCAAGCTACAAATATTTAGAAGACGAACCACAAGAAACATTTGCCGTATCACGCAAGCTACAAATATTTAGACGAACCGCAAGAAACATTTGCCGTATCACGCAAGCTACAAATACTTCGACGACCCGCAAGAAACATTTGCCGTATCACGCAATCTACAAATATTTCGACGAATCGCAAGAAACATTTGCCGTATCACGCAATCTACAAATATTTAGACGACCCGCAAGAAACATTTGCCGTATCATGCAAACACAGGAGATACCCTATTTTTTTCTCAATTAAGCTGACAAATAATGAAAGGGGAATTTTGAAGAATGTTGGTAGCATGACGAGGAAAAACTTGGAGAACCCCGAGAAAATCTTTACAACCTTGACTCTGTCTACCACAAATATAATCCCGTCGTAGTCCAGATTTCAATTCGAGTTCGGAGTAACTGTAAGCCAGCACTCTCCAAACTGAGGTATGAATGTGGCTAAATTTCAGAGTTCAGTTGAAAAAAGAATTATTAATTATGAAAGCACGTTAAGGAAAATAAAGACTGGCAACCATTACCTCTGAAAAAAATATAACGGCGCTCTGAAGCAAGAGCAAAGAAGTTTAGTAAGATAGAAAGCAAATAATAGTGCCACTTTTCCCTCCATATTTTCATTTTTAAGGAGACAACTCCAACACTTCCGCTATCCAACATAGACATTAGCTCTATCTGATAATCAACCGGAAGGTTCTCTCAAGTGTCCGCAAAAACACGGTCTTTTAAGTTCGTGGGCACATTACACACCTGGACTTGCGTCGTGTTGAATTGAATGTGATTTATTAAATCGAGTTAAGGCGATTTCCTCATCTACTTCCGTATCCTAGCAACAAGTAGGAGAACCAGCGCAAGAAGATAAGAACAAGGGCATGTAAGGTTCTGCAGCTGGCCTGCATGTACGCACCGGAGGTTTGAATATCCTATTCATCCGATGTCAGTGTATGTCTTGTATTTTATTGAGAGGTAAGCTATTAGAAAGTTTTTGCCCAGTTCACTGGCATTTGCGGTAAACGCTAATGTTTGCTGACATGTTCTACGCATGCGTCAATTTCTCATAATGTTAAACTACTAAGCAAGGCTGGCGGTTTCGGAACCCAAACAAAAAAAATGTTATGTGCACATAGGGTTGTGACTACTGGTCTACGTCATGCAGTCCCTGTTTACACTGAGCATAAGACAACCATCGATTACAGTGATCTTAAGGAGGCGGTGTTATATGAAGGTAACGGGAGTTCAGTTGTTCAGTGCATACAGCGGAAACATTATGCTCCAACGAATAAATATTAATTAAATTATTGTGAAGGAACTGGACAGTAAGCAATTCAGTGCAAAGTTGGTCGTTCAGTTACAAGAGGACGAAAACGCAAATATATTAGGCCCATTGTAATACTAATATATAAGAAAAATATTGCATTAATGAAAAATAATAATGTTGCGGACAGGCATTGCATGTCACAAAGAAAACCGGACGGCAAAATTGACTTTTCCAGAGAGTTGTGTAAAATTAAAAAAAAAATCGAAAAAAATCATAGATACTGTAAGGCATTTTCAAATGTTCAACGTTTGAAGTTCTATAACTACACAAACACCCGTATTTTCATAGTACGATCATTTATAGAATATATCAGCGTATTCCGAATCTCACCCGTCCGGTGGCATCAATGACGTCACGTTGCAGCGAAATAAGAAACAAAACTGCTGGAAGGATCGATGGCTGTCATGGCGACTGTACAAGTTGTTGTCTGTGCTACGCTAGTAACATTTTGCGAAATTTTCGTACTGCCATCTCGTTCAAAGAAAAGATAGTATAAACAATTTATTTCTTGAACCGGTAGTAATAACTGGTCCGTTGACATGTTCGCTCATAAGCCATTAACATATTGTTTTTACGTTGTGCTCATTACAAACAATACAGCAGAACACACCGCCATGACACAACAGTGCACGATGTCATTCGTCTGCTAATTCCCGCCCTACACAAGAACCAATCAGATTCACTGATGGCGGCTGATGGAGACTGCCACCACCTCTGCAAGTTGATGGCACCGGTGCGACACCGGTGGAGCATCAATGACGTCATCGGTGGAATTCGGAACACCGTGATGCCATCAGATTGCTCAGCGCTGAGATTCGGAATACGCTCTATAGACAGGGAAAACATCGATTTCGAATTGTAATCAATTTCGAAAATGTGTGTACATCAGCTTTTCAAAAATCCGAATCTTTACTTGTAGATAAATTATATACATAATGTATTTAAATTATTCATATGTGGTTCTTTAAATATGTAGATATGTAAGTAAGGTATATATAGAGTTAATGTTATTTCAAATTATGCATCCTTACAGGGATGTGCAACTTAGCCTTGACTACCTATTTTAGGAACAACTTGTAGTCGGCGTAAGTAGTAGGTATGTAGTTGTAGCCTCCTAGAACTCTTCGTGTACACAGCCGATAGTCCGTCAGTGCATACACACCTTTGTTTATTTGACCGTCTGCTCATGTCACGCAACCAACATCTAAAATGCTATAGTAAATGTACCTTTAACCTTACGTCCACGAGACCGAAACCGACAGGCCTGCAATAAGGCAAAACGCTATTCCCATTCATTTTTAAGATGAAGCCTCACGATAGACGAAATAACATAGGAAAGATTTCGTTTCAACATAAAGGACGACCTTGTTTCAATGCATGAGTTAATTCACACAAAACCGTACGAAAATATAAAATATGTATGGCCACATTAGGTATAAATCATCTATAAGTAATCGCCACGTCATTAGTCACGCGAGGAGTTTTTCTGAATGCACTTTTGAATGTACTAATGTCCTGAAGTTGGCGCCACTTTTGAGGTTCAATTATATTGTCAGAAAATAGTTCAATGAACGTAAACAATTCATTATTTTACTTGCCATTTCAAGATGTCACACAATTTTAAGCTTTCAATTACGTTATGTATCGTTATATTAAATTCATATTCACTTTTTTTAAATAACTAATTTTTATTACTTTGAGGGGAGAAATACAGCTTTTGACTATTGAAAAACTGGTGAAATTCAATTTTTTTTCTCAGCAATGAAGAACTCTGTAACGTTGTAATTTGACATACTCAGTATACGCTATCTCTGCAGAACTATTACCGTTAGGAGAAATTAACAATAGGCCTACAATTTGGCAGCTGCATTTTTGTACTTTGAAATGACATTTCCCTGATAATTTCCATAAACATCAATATTTCTAAGTGATTCTTTTTTTCTATTTATTTCTGGATATCATACGAACATCACATAAAA
Organism: Periplaneta americana; assembly: GCF_040183065.1. NCBI lineage: Eukaryota > Metazoa > Arthropoda > Insecta > Blattodea > Blattidae > Periplaneta > Periplaneta americana. The sequence continues at coordinate 21,482,490 of NC_091117.1, read as the reverse complement.
TCTTTGAAATATCTTCAGCAAAGACGTCTTTTTTTAATTTTAATTTACAGTTTGAAGTACAATTTTTTTTAAACTTTACTAGACAAAACATATTTAAAAAATAAACTATAACAGCTAGGTTCGTTCGTAAGTATGAAATACAATTGCACGCAAAAATTCACTGCAAAGACAAGCAGCTGATGTAACCCGTTCAATTCTAAAACCTTTCTGTTATTTTGTACTTTCTTAATGGCATATTCTAGAGCAAAGTTAAAAAACTAAAGGTGATAGTGCATTTCCTTGCTTCATCCCGCAGTGAATTGGAAAAGCATCCGACAGAACTGGCCTATACGGACTTTGCTGTACGTTGCACTGAGACACAATTTAATTAATCGAACTAGTTTCTTGGGAATATCAAATTCAATAAGAATATTATATAAAACTTTTCTCTTGACTGAGTCATATGCCTTTTTGAAATCTATGAATAACAGATGTACTGTACCTTTATACTCCCATTTTTTCACAAATATCTGTCGAATACAAAACATTTGATCTATAGTCGGTAGTCAATAATAATAATAATAATAATAATAATAATAATAATAATAATAATAATAATAATAGTAATAATAATAATAATAATAATAAATATAATAGCAACATCAACGCTTCTTGCAGCTGCCTACTTCATTTGGTAAAGGAATAGTTTTGTTAGGGGATGCCCAAATTCAACTTTTCAGCGGAGCCTAATCTTTCTCAATTGCGTCACTGGAGGCTGTAGTGGTAGTTCACGTGGTTATGGTGGTGTTGTAAGTTGGTTATAGTTAAGATTTTGATGGTGACGTCTTCTTTATATTCCTACCCAAGTACTCGTGTTTCTTTCTCGTTTCTTAGGTTATCATCTCACTTCATGCCATGACCAAGCCGATGAGATGTGTGATTTGCATACCAGCACATCGACCATCTCCATTAACGCAGCTGCGACAAGCTTTGCAACTTAACACTTAACAGTATATCCTTGAGTGCTGCACTCATGTTATCTGCCCTGAGGCAATGACTGATAAAGAAGTAGCAATGCATGGCTCCATGCGGTGAAATACAAACTGACCACACACAGTGGAAAGTCAGATAATATCTTATTCAATGTCCTTCTCAAAATTCGAAGCGTTTTGAAGGACACTGAGATACTGATATGGGAATAATGAAGTAAGTTTTAGACTATTACAGTCTTACTAATAAACCGTGTATAGTTTTTATACTAGACTTATGCAGAGTTGAGACAGAAAACTTTACTAATAAACCGTGAATAAGCTATGGACGTATAAACAGGCTGTAACTATACAATGGGAATTGCTTTGCAGTAGTTATATACACGAAACCCCTTGTTTAAGCGTTGTATATAGAGAAAAAATGGCCGCCCCTCTAACAGCTGTTCGTATCGACTGTCATTTTATGATGATGGTTGCCTAGTAACCAAAGAATAACAAACCAAAGAGCACAGAATAATTAGAATAATATTGCTGTAGCTTGTACTCTTTGGCCAAAATATAGTATGGTAATCGATTAGAGCCAGTTGTACTATCGATACTTAACACGCCACACTAGAGAGCTCTACCGGATGCAATAGAGAACCTCAGATATTCTATTACCTTTCGTAACGAAGTAATGACGAAACTATGACGTAGCTGTGTAACAGTTATACTATTATACACGACGTATGTAGTGATTATCAGTAAGGAATTTACACAAGACTTATAAACGAGCTACTCATTGTATAAGTATAAGACAGTTAAACGTCTGTATATAGAGTTTAGTGTTATTATTAGAGCCCTGCGTTTGGTTACTTAAAACCTCCGAGCAACCCGCAATAATCTAGCTATGTATGAAATAACAACTCAGCGGTACCAGCCCTATGTACACAGTTCAGGTCTGCTGTTCAGTGAACATGCGAAAACAAAATAAAACTGGCGCTTGGAGGTCTGTGCTCTGATAGAAGAATTTGGTAGCGAGCACTTCATTAGGAAAGTAGAAAATATATTTTATCAGAAAGAAGGAAAAAAATTTTCATTTGAAATGTTTATAGTCATTCATCGTAATGTGTAGAGATTCGTAAGGCACGCATTCATAATTTTATCTACCGGCGTGGCTCAGTCGGTTAAGGCGCTCGCCTGCCGGTCTGAAGTTGCGCTCAGGCGCGGGTTCGATTCTCGCTTGGGCTGATTACCTGGTTGGGTTTTTTTCCGAGGTTTTCCCCAACCGTAAGGTGAATGCCAGGTAATCTATGGCGAATCCTTGGCCTCATCTCGCTAAATAAGCTCGTAGTTGATATAGCGTTGTTAAATAACTAAATAAATAATTTTCATTTTGTATGATTCTCCGATAAGCACGTTGTAATATAATAATATTGAATTGGGCCAACCGTCTATACTTATCTAGTTTATATTTGGATTAAACATTAACGTTTTCGGCACTTATGTGCCATTTTCAAATGCATGGAATTTCCTTATTACATGTTCAAATAGCCTAGATACACCTTATGTGTGTGAAATATATGATATGTACCCTTGATGATCTACCATCGTTTACAAAATAATATATAAATTAAATTAAAAACACTTGCTTATAATTAAAATCTATGCTAATTTACCTGTACAATAAAAGTCCCATTGTTTTATGTAACAATATGGTTATCTTGAAGTTGTTATCACATGCAATTCCTATATTTATTAAATGTTTTTTGCACTGTGTTGCGCGTATTAAAATGTTAAAATTTGTTTGTATTAACACACCAAGGATTCATGTTGTTTCACTTACGCAAGTCGAAGCACTGTACCACGATGAAATGTTGCGTAATATCAGTTGCATTGATGCTTGTTATTGTGTTCCTTCGGTTTGCCAAGGTTGGATGTTACAAATTCGTCATTGTCACCATACGATTGTCAGTTAAGCCTTTTACAATTGGTTGGACGTATTGTGTGCTCGACGTTAGTCAGGCTGTTAATACAAACAAATTTTAACATTTTAATACGTGCAACACAGTGCAAAAAACATTTAATAAATATAGGATTTGCATGTGATAACAACTTCAAGATAACCATATTGTCACATAAAACAATGGGACTTTTATTGTAGAGGTAAATTAGCATAGATTTTAATTATTAGCAAGATTAGATTAGATTAGATTTAACAGGGGTGTTCCTTCCGGCCCAAGCACTGCGACCTATAAGATCTATTGCGCATCCCCGTCTTTCATCCCTTTCAGTCCAAAAGTTTCAAGTTCTTGATGAACTGTATCAAACTTTGGACTGGGACCTTTGAGATCTCTTCAAGTTTTGGAAAGTGACTCCCAAAAAAGAGAGATCTTTGTTGCGCAAGCGCATTACAAACGCACAGCAGATGAGTTACTGACTCATCTCCTTGTGAACATCTTATACACAGTGGGTCAGTAATAAGTCCCATTCTGTATAAGTTTTTCTTCAGGGCACAGTGTCCTGTAAGAAATCCTGTTGCCCAAGAGAGCTGCTTTTTGCTAAGTCTCAGCAGCTCATTCGATTTTGTCCTTGCAAGACCTTTAATAAGGGCCTTGCTGTGATTACAGCCCTTAATTGAGTTCCAGTAGCTAATATGTCGTCTGTGAGCCCAATCCCTGATGACCTGCTTAATTGGTCTTGAAGATAGTCCCAACACAGGTGCTGGTCCTATAAATGGGGTCTCAGCTCCATCTTTAGCAGCCTCATCCGCCTTCTCGTTTCCGTGAATCCCTGCATGTCCTGGTACCCACCTCAGATGAACCGAGTTAGTGTTTGCCAGTGTCATGAGGGTATTTCGGCACTCCAGTACCAGTTTCGACTTGACCAAAGGCGATTCAATCGCCTTTAGTGCCGCCTGGCTATCAGAAAGTATAAGGATGTGTCTACCTGAATAGCCCCTCCTAATACTTTCCCTTACACTGGCTAAGATAGCAAAGACCTCAGCCTGAAAGATAGTGGCGTATTGACCTATTAATTATTAGCAAGTGTTTTTTAATTTAATTTATATATTATTTTGTAAACGATGGTAGATCATCAAGGGTACATACCATATATTTCACACACATAATGTGTATCTATTTGAACATGTAATAAGGCAATTCCATGCATTTGAAAATGGCACATAAGTGCCGAAAACGTTAATGTTTAATCCAAATATAAACTAGATAAATATAGACGGTTGGCGCAATTCAATATTATTATAAATAAATAATTGTTTTATTTTAAGTTTGTGCTGCTGTTCTGATATTTTTTTTTTCATTTGTTAATTCCAAACTTTCATTAGTTCTGAAGTATCTAGACGCATTTTACTTATTGCAAAAGTCAGGTGCGAACAAATTCCCAGCATCAAGTAGCTATGGCAGCTAAATTTTTATGTGACGCCTAAATTGTTTATTTAGTTCAAATTTTGTTTACGAATAGCTACTTATTTATCAATCCCGATAAGGGTTTTGCGTACGTCAGCGTTGTCAGACACAGCCTAAACGGAGCGGAGCGCTCCACTACTGGGTGTTCATTTCAAAGTGTGTCATGACGTCACTGTTGTTGAGTCACCGATTTGAAGCGAGTTTCAGCTGATATGTTAGAGAAGTTGCCTATTATTTAAGGCGTTCTTCAATCTGAACTTGAGAACGTGTACGGTATAACTTGAACGTCGTAGCAACAGATGGCGGTTTGTACGGTCTGTGTGCTACCATAACCTCTTTCGAACTGTGTTTTGCGCCGGCAAGTCGTACGCAGGGTATTTGTTATCATCGGTTGCGTACGGTAACATTCCACAACACAAATCAAATGCTCCGTGTTCATGTTGACCGTCGAAGTTAATGTCAACAAATACGTAAGTAATCGTCTTAACCCTCTCCCCATATCCCGACAGTACGTATTTCCAAACAGTTCACATTCCTGCCACTACCGGCGTTATCGGTACGTACTCTTCAGAATGAACGCGTTACTTGCTAGCCATCTTCTCTGCCTCTTAGGGTACGAACACGTTGGCGCCTAGCTTTAAAGCTAGCATGCTCCGCTAGCAGTGTTTATGAAAGACAAGGAAGCTTGGTGTGCACAAATTGGAGCTTGTTTGCAGGTCGCTTTAATCTCTCAGCTGACTCACAGCTGATTAGGTCATCTCCTTGGAATCTCTGTGTAGACTTGATATCGCAAGGGATTCAAGTAGTGAGAATAAAGTTGATTTATTAGACAGTGCAGAATCAAAGTGATTATTATTACAAGAATTCTTTTCTCGAGAGTGTTACCTTCATCCTATAAATAATAAAGGGTTGCGTTTGGTGAATATTATCTTTTTAAATATCTGCGGAACTTTCCAGAAAAATGCATTAGCTACCCGAGAGTGGAAATCGAAACTTTCGATTATCTTCTCTATTTAACCAAAGATTTCATACAGAAGGCTTGGAAAAATTGCCAGGGAATCCTATTTTGCAGGAAGAACGGCTTATACTCACACTGAGGTAAACTGTACAATTCTTAAAAAATAGTGCCTAGTGAACATTCTCAATAATTTGATTGATATTAGTTATTATTTATTTGTTTATTTTTTTATTTTTCGTGGTATTAAGGAACATACAGAAGAAAGCGATTAAACTCTTGAAATGAGGTCGAAGACTGCAAATCAGACCTATTGGTGAACGACGATGTCCATTCATCCGAATTCATTAGTAGTTTGTAATTAAAAAATTAATTAAATTCTACCTCCAGTTTTGAATCTATACGAAAAGTTAATGTCGTGGCAGGTCTTTCGAACACACGAGCAATACGTTTTTCTACATCCAATGTGTGCAGTGTTTTAAAACTTTACAACCACTGACACAGGATTCCCGCCACGGGTGAAGCAAGCGGTATGCTCAAGGCGGAGCTTGACAGGCCGCTGGCTGATAGTCGGAGTAACCAAGAATGATATTTCCCGCTCCGTTTAACTTATCACGTCATAGCATCTATGATATTCAAACAAACGCGCTGCAATTTTTTGTATTGATAGGTCAATGTCCAAGGGAAGCATAGAAAACAATTCGAAGTCAAAATATTGTTTTTAAAAGTGAGAAAAAAAATACTAACTTTGAAGTGATCTGCTCACAGAAAAAAATTTGCGGTAAGCGGTAAACTTTTTTGTTTTTCACGTTAGAGGGGGGGTCAAAGCGAGAAAAATGTTGAGTAAGAATGGAAATTCGTTTTAAAAGTTACCGCTCCTCAAAATCTTTACTGGTTACCGAGTTACGGCCAATTAACGTCAAAAGTAAATCACACGCGCGTAGTTTAAAATATAATACAAATTTGTGTAAATTAAAAAGCACGAATTACACAAATAATTGATAAAAGTCGTCTCTACTAATTACACAAGTCATCATTGACACCTGGTCCACAGATCACCTCTCCAATGCCTCTCTGCTCCACGCCGAGACTTGCGCTGCAAGCTTGAAAGAATGACTGAAACCATTCTTGGAGCTTACAGCGTGCTGGAAGCTAGCAGTAAAGCGACCATCCATGCGTCAACGTGTGCGGTATCATATGATTCTAGCGATTCATTTCCCCCACTACCGCTACCAGCTACTCTACCAGCTAGTCTACCATCGTCAACGTGTCCGTACCCTTAGGTTATACACCTGAGCTGCGGAAGTGTAGGAAGATTGAATTCTCTAGGCTCATCAACTAGCCACATGACGGCATACAGCGAGCCAAGACACATTTTGAACTGAACACCCAGTATAACTCGTTGCGTGCTCCGGTGCTTCCACAGACATAAGCAAGTTCACGCTCCGACTGGACGTCTCTAGCTCCACAACCGGTTTCGGAGCTTACAACTCTGACACTACTGGCGTACGTGGTGCATACAATAGCTTTTAGTAAATGCTCTCTAAATTATGTGAAATAAAATCTATATGTAAGTTATATGAAATAAAATAAAGTAGAAGTAAATATAAATATAAGTAAAAAAGAAATAGTCAGTTGTCGTATTCTCACTGCCGTGTGATAAACATAATTAAACAGTCCGAAAAAAAAAACATTTTAGAGATCATGTACTAAAAAGAATTTTATTGTGGAATTATTTTATTTACTACTAATTCTAGTATTTTATCATGTAGTCCAATAAATACCAGAGTCTTAGCTTTATCTGTCGAAATAATAATAATAATAATAATAATAATAATAATAATAATAAATTGTCATCATCAATGATTGGAATGACCTACCTGCAGCGGTCTTTGAGGGCTGTCCTTCCTTAAGGAGATTCAAGAATAATTTAAAGAGTTGTGTATAAAGTGAAAATTAAAATTAAGGTGACATTCAACATTTAATTTTTTAAGGTGGCATGTATTTATCTAGCCTGACGAGTTTACTTCCTTGGTTTGAATTGTAAATTATTTAAAAATAGCGTGTAAGAGGGCCTTAGACTAGAAATGTTTAGTTTAAATGTAGTTCTGTTTATAAGTATGCATAAGAATGCAATTATTTGACTTATTTGAACTGTTGCATCAGTGAAGCGAGGTGAGTCAGTGAAGTTATGGTTTTACAGTGCAGTGAACAGTTCCGATCAGTGATAATTTATAGCGTCAATGAAATGTGTTCTATAGTGTCAGTGAAATGTGTTACAGAGTGTCAGTGAAATGTGTGCTAAAGTGTCAGTGAAATGCGTCATAGTGCCACTACAGGGAATGAGATGAGAGTAAAGTGAAAGACTATTGAAAATTATGTAGGACCTATACATAATTATGTAGGTTGTGTTGTAAAATTAGGTGTTTTATTTTATGTTTTATTATTATTGTGTTAAATTGTATTGTGTATTCTTATTGTATTGGGTATAAAATTGTATATGTGTTGTAAATTTTATTATGTATTGTAAATTTTATTGTGTATTGCTTATCATTTTAACTGTGTATTGTTAATATTGTATATACCACTGCCACCGGGTGCTTGCCCACTTGCAGTGTAAATAAATACATACATCATCATCATCATTATAATCACTAAATTAATGAAAGGTCATACACAAAGCTTCAAGACGGGATATGAATTCGAACCCGTCAGACATGACTAGGTCCTGTAGCTTCAAAGAGGTGTTAAATAAAGAAGTGTTGTGCTATACTGCCTGGCCGTGGATTACCGTAAACAAACAAACACACACACACACACACACACACACACGCATGCCTACAGAGCTGTGCTTTCCTTCCTTTCTCCTGCTCATTAGCTCATAGCGCCACCTCGCATTGGGGCGCCTCGTAACTTCTTCCTGCACTTTTGTTTATCTTGTACCGGTCACTTTCACGCCTTTATGTAACACTGTGCACACAGCTTGCTTCATAACTTTGTGTATTGCTAATAATTAGCATTCTTCTTCAGAATGTACGATCTCCGTGGTTAGGTCAGTATGTGATGTAATGACTATGAAGAAGAAAGGAATAAATATGATTATTGTGATGATGATGATGATGATGATGATGATGATGATGATGAGCAAAGTCATACGGAGATGAAAAAGATGATTAAAATTATGTTTTTTACCAATATTACTGTACTTTATCAGTGTTATCTCCTCTTCACTCTTATTTCTCTTCAATACCACCACCGCCGCCTTTTCTATTCATTTTCCTTATTCTTATCTTCGTCATTGTCATAATAATTTTCTTCTGTTCTTGCAATCCTTAAACATTTACTTCTTTTATTCTTCGTACTCTTTTTATTCTTCAGTTTCACTATGTTATTCATTTTCTTGTCCACCTTTTTTCTCCTTTCATCAAATCACAAAGAAACTTGTAAACCACATTTTAATCAATAAAGGACAATGATATAATATACAACTTAAATTGGTCTATTTTTGTGACTTAAATTTTCATTTTTTTTTAAGAATAACCTTCAAGATTGCAATAAAAGATCAGACAATCACATAATCAATACAATAAATATACTAGATGACCCAGTACAGACTCAGTGTCAGTCTGAACATATGTATTAAGAATAGAATTAATTTTTACAATAAGCTGCCTTTAGCAATTTTATTAGATGTACGTACAACGAATACTAAATTTAAACATATTATATTCAAATGATTAGTTCCAACACTTTTGTACAGAGTGCGGAAATCTCTGTGCAGAAATTTTAAGAGTGAAAACATACCAATGAAGCAACAGGACTACAACGAAGAGCTAAACACAATCAAATACATAGCACAAGAAAACAGATACAACCCTAACATAATAGACAACATAATATGTAAGACAAAACATAATCACAAAAAAACAGAAGAATACAACACAAACACAAGAACACAAAAAATACATCACAGTAACATACGAAAACAAAAACACACACAAAATTGCACCCTCATTCAAGAAATTAAATCACAACATCGCATACAGAACAAATAACACTCTATAAAAACATCTCAACACACAAACAACACAAACAAACAAATACAACCACACAGGCGTATACAAACTCGAATGTAACACCTGCAACAACTTCTACATAGGACAGACAGGCAGATCATTTCAAACACGTTACAAAGAACACATCACAGCCATAACAAAATTACAAAACACCTCCACATATGCAGAACACATCACAAATGCTAACCACACCCACAGAGACATCAACACAGACATGGAAATACTACACATCCAACCAAAAAGCCAGAAACTAAACACACTAAAACAATATGAAATATACAGACACACAAAAACACACCCCAACGAAATTCTCAACACACAACTCAATTTCAAAACACACACACTCTTTGACTCTACACTATACCACACGAATGCACCCTCACAGGAAACAAAACAAGAGGCGCCAAGACCAACAACGACCAGTTCTGAGGATGACCCATAAATAGGTCGAAACATGTAAACAAGGTACGTTAGAATTTAACACAAGAAAGTCTTGTCATACATATTCCGAAGTGATATAGTGTTAAAAGTTGTGTAATCAAGATGTATATGTATGAAAAGTATGTTCCAAATGAAGTATTTTGAGGATAGGAACAGGGGGTCGCAGAAACTTTGTTACAGTGCTACTTGCATCAAATTTCAAATTGAATTTTTTGTGAAATCACGTTTGTGAAGTACATTACAAAATGTCGGAAAACGAAAAAACTCGCTATGCTTGTTTTTCAGATTTTTTTCTCGATTTTGTAAAAATCACTTCCCAACCATGTATCATAAAATACTAATTCATTCTTTCTTTACGGATGCAGACGAACTGTGATACAATATAAGTGCGTGCGTGTAAAATGTGTTATTATATTTGTTATTAATTATTTATTTATTCGCGAAATAGTATTATTAAATATCATGCGCGGTTAACATTTCGCTCTAGTGAATTCTTCAGTAAAATGAAAAGCTACTATTTCTGATTCTGGATCAAGTACATGGTGATCAATTCCACTCTGTCTTATGTAAAATTGGAGTCCTCTCAGAAACATGTCTCTGCATTTAGATTATATATGAGAAAAGCTATTCAATTTAAGCTCCAGTTTTTCTCTCCTTAGTGCAAGTGCTATGAGCTACATTTGAATAAGTGAAGAAATACAGGGTAGTGCTACAAACTTTCAGAGATGATGGCGAAGGGCACATGTATCAATTTCAGATAAGGAACCCTGGTCCGGAAATGACCGAGTCGAAAGTTACAAGTAAAAATAGTTGTGTGAAAATGAAATATTTTTATTCCTCTGTACACCTTATTTATGTGTATTTATCTGTACATCTTACACAGACTGTATTCATCTGACGTTGTTTACGTTGTCTACTTACAGTATTCCATTCAGTGCGCTGTCTGAGGGATGGGGACAGGAAACTACACTAAAGCAATGCAGATAGTGTAATGTGTAACGGACATGGTCGGTCCTGATATGCACGTCTGTAGACAGGAGTGTATGTGTACAAGTTGCAGTGTCTAGTCGATCAGTCCTAGTGAAATGGAAGAGTACACGAGAGCGGAATAAGCAGACCTGATTTTCGAATACTGATGAGCCAATGGGAACAGTAGACAAGCTCACAGATTGTATCGGGTAAAGTACCCACGTAGGAGACATCATTTTTCCACGACTGTTCCAAAAGTTAAAGGAAGGAGGGCATGTGGTGCCAAATTACAATTCCATTTCTACACAACTATTTTTCTTATAACTTTCGACTTAATCATTTCCGGACCAGGGTTCCTTATCTCAAATTGATACATGTGCCCTTCGCCATCATCCCTGAAAGTTTGTAACACCACCTCGGAAACACCCTGTACATGAGAAAAGCTATTCAATTTAAGCTCCAGTTTTTCTCTCCTTAGTGCAAGTGCTATGAGCTACATTTGAATAAGTGAAGAAATATAATGCAATGGGCACGACCAGAAACTGACAATAATTCTGTAAAAAATGTTAGCTTCTGATGTAATTTATGTACAATCTTTAACACTTTCCGTGTTGAAACTTGAAGTCCGTAGCGTGACTCGTCGATAATGATGAGCATGAAACTAATAGGAGACAGAAAAAATAAGGAAATTTACTCAGAGTAACAAAAAAATAGAACGAGGAACGACTGGACACCTTCACGCTCTATAATTTTCGAAGTAGTTACGTACGTTATATGACATTCTGAAGTATCCTGTTACAGCTGTGTTAATTGCATTTTATATCTTTTTATGTTCCTTCAACAAATACGCTCTTAAATGTCATATTTTCAAATGTCTCTTTTCTTTTCCGTAATTTTTTTATTTACAGTTTGTCTCCAGACTTTTATTAGCAACATCAATCACATAACTGACCATTAAACAATATTTCAACATATTTCACTAGCGGCTTAACCTACATTCCTACTGCCCGCCATACGTTACGTTTCGGCATAACGACATTCACAAGTATTTAATAAACGACTATGTGTATTCACTAATCATTAGAGGTTCCGCTATAGTCAATAAAAACCTTGAAACTACGTATATACTGTTCGCGTCCCAGCTCTTAAACCCTATCAGAAATTACGACCATATGATTAATCGTTAGCGATAAGCAAGCACACGTGAATAGATTATTAGTAGGTATGTTTAATAACGCTCACATTTAACTTTAATACTTATACAGTGTGATTCAAAAGTCCGGCGACATAGAAAAATTCCGTTATTAGCTCAGAGAGCGAATAAAAAATGGGTGGAAGTTATCGGATATGTAGTTTTGAATCTAACATGCTTGAATTTTCAATAACACGTACCTAAAATCTGCTAGAACTAGCGGGAAAGTCACTAATTTGGCAGAACTGGGATTGGCGAGTGTGCCGTACCACTGTATAGCCCAAGGCTAGGCTCATTACGTGATTCTGAGAAATGAGCGCTGTTTACTTCGAAGAGCAATTCTCCCGAGCGGTGTGACGCTTGCATACTGTACGTCACTCACTGTCAGTGTAGTGGTTGACCCTTTGAACTTTGAAGATGCACCCGCCTGAGAAGCTGTATGTCAGAAGAAAACCTAAATTATATTTTGAAATTGAACATGGCTAATTCATATGTTCCAAACATTGAACGGCTTCTGCAAATAAAACGACCTCATAAGTTTGGGAAAACAAACACATAGTTATTTTAGTTATTGAGTTTTAAGAAGTTTTGTTTCAATAGAAAATATTTATTGATTTCAGATCGATCGAAGTAAGATTTTGTTACAATAGTTTATTCATGCAAAAGAAAAGTGTAAGAGAATGTTTATTAATAATTTTCTTCTTGTGTTTCTGATTGAAATCCTTTATTACATATGTTTGTATTATTATAGTACATTATGCAACGAGCCTATAATGGTAGTTATTAAGACGCGAGTATGTTTATGAAACGAGCACAAGCGAGTTTCATAATTTTCATACGAGCGTCTTAATTACCATTATAGTCAAGTGTCATACGACTTTTTATGCTCGATCATATTTCTAACTTGAAATTATTCATAAATATTCATGTTATTCTTAACTGACTGAGGAGCTGAACTGACCTTGTGCAATACCTCGTAAATTGTGAGATGTGCGCAGACGCGAAAGTATTGATTTTTTCCGAGAAACAAATGTCGACATTGACCTTGATATAATCTAGAGAGTAAAATAAACATTAATCTTGATATAATCTTGAAATTGAATTAGACATTGAAAAACGAGATGACAAATTGAATTTATTTGAATATTATTTACAATTAACGCTAATTATTATAGTAACAGAACTAGTTGTTTTTCGATTGCATATCCGAGAATAATCGATACTTGCGCTTTCTTATTGCTACAATGGTGTTTTCTGATTGGTGGATCACCTGAACTTTAATGAATAGGTGAATAATGAGGACCATTATAGGGCTGCTACCAGGTGTATAATTACTACATTTCGGCATGGTCGAGCATAAATACCATTATGTAATTGTTAAAGCACTGTGCATATAGATTGTGTAAATAAGCCTAATGATTTGTGTGTGTGTTTGTGTGCAGCGAAGTTTATTTCATTAAATTAATAAGAGTGTTATAAAGTCTGTACTGTGCAATGGATTAATGTAATATCCTTATAAACTATTATGTACTGACAGACTGAATGAATAGAATAATCGTGGCTCTTGTTATATTAGTGCAAGGAAGGTAGCTCCAATGTGAGTCCGCCACTGCGTGAGCGTTCTGCTCCGGCTTAGAATTGAAGTGCCTTGCGGAGCGAGAGCAGCTCTTGCCGGCTATACGAAGCCGCTCTCATGCCCGGCGCTGGTATAGCCTCAACAGTATACTCTACGTTGAAAATTCAAACACATTAGATTGAAAACTACATATTTACAACAACTTTCTCCTCTTTACATTTTTCGCTATCTGCACTAATAATGAGTTTGTCTATGTCGCCGGACTTTTGAATCACCCTGTATAGACTGAGTAATGAATTATGACCTATGCGTTAGCAATCAGTTGCACATGTCGTTTTGAAAAAAAAAATCATAGGAACATGGGTCCAATAATCTTTTTTTTTTTTTAATTGCGAGTTCAAAAACGTCCCAACTCCACTTTTTCGTGAAATTGACTTCATGGAGACTCCAAGCAAAAAGTGCCTTAAAAGCATTCGTAATGTTATGCATATTTCAAGAACGTCCCAATGCACCCTAGTATCACATATACAGTAGATTCATTAATATGGGTTACAAGGCACCAATAAGAGGTCACAGCTTCCTCTCATGTGACTAGAAACTTTCCATTATTAAAAAAAGTGAACGAAAGATAGAGAGGATGGAGATGTATTGGGGTTGGATGCGATTTTTTGAAACAAAATTTGATGATGTCTGAAGTCATGATACTAAATTTTAATATTAGGCCTACTGAATGTTAATTTTAACGAACTTTTATGTAAATAGTTTTAACTTTGACTAAGTTTATTGCAATTTTATATTATTTAGGAATGAATTTTAAACTAAGCTAAACTGAACTATTAAGCATTGATGGAATTGTTGATAGCGAGATGGTATTTGAAGAGATGAAGCCAAGGACCAGCCAAGGGGATTGGGGATTGTCTCACATTTGCCACATAGTCCAATGCTGTAATTGAATTCTAAACTATGGTATCATACTGTAATTTATAATAGCATGTTAATATCACAATCTTTTATGTACCTAGAAAATTCAGGTGGCCCAAGTTTTGTTTCTGAGTCTATAAAAAGACGATCAACATTTAAACTGACATAAATCGTAATTCAAATCACTATTTTATCTCGGTATTATTAGCCGAAGAGGAGATGATACTAAAGGAAATCCTACTGGAGCTAAATGACAGCTGTAAGCAGTGTGGGATGAAGGTTTTTTTAGTAGGTTATTTTACGACGCTTTATTAACATCTTAGGTTATTTAGCGTCTGAATGAGATGAGAGTGATAATGACGGTGAAATGAGTCCGGGGTCCAGCACCGAAAGTTACCCAGCATTTGCTCATATTCGGTTGAGGGAAAACCTAGGAAAAAACCTCAACCAGGTAACTTGCCCCGACCGGGAATCGAACCCGGGCCACCTGGTTTCGCGGCCAGATGCGCTCACCGTTACTCCACAGATGTGGACGGGATGAAGGTAAATGCCAACAAGACGAAGACTATGGTTACAGGGAGAAAAATAAAGAAGGTAAATGTGCCAATTCGAAAAGAGGCAGTAGAACAAGTGGACAGCTTCAAATACTTTGGATGTACTATAAGCAGTAACATGAGCTGCTGCCAGGAAGTCAAAAGGAGAATAGCAATGACAAAGGAAGCTTTTAATAAAAAAGAGCATCTTCTGCGGACCTCTGGAAAAAGAAATAAGAGACTACTGAAGTACTTTGTGTGGAGTGTGGCATTGTATGAGACAGAAACAAATCTTTTTTTGCTCAAGAAATAGTGACCAACAATAAACTGCAGACATGTGTCTCAAGTGTTTAGTTCTGAACTAGCAATATTATTCAAAATACAAATATACTTTTGCAAAGCAAAGTCAAAAGACAAAGCGATAGCATTTGTGGAGGTATATCAAAATTCTATAATTTGGAATTTCTCGTTAGAGATCTTTCCTTCTCCACTCTGTCTTGAGTTTTCTCTGTCTCGGCTTCAATTCGCCTCTTCAGCCAGAGAAGTGTGCTGGCAAAAATTCTGTCGATCACTACTCTAGGACAGAGTGGAGAAGGAAAGATCTCTAACGAGAAATTCCAAATTGTAGAACAAATATACTCGTATTTTCTCGTATCAAAAATCCTTAATCAAAGTTTAAAACAAAACAAAAGGAAAATAATTTGGTACTTTCACGGTGATCAACGTGGTACAAGGTTTTTGGATATATGTACCATGTGCTAGACGTAAAGACATCCAAAGTTTTGGATCTATATGTCAGTTCCTTCACCAGAGAAGGCAGAGAAAGGGGAATATGGAGACCTAAAGAGTTATCCAATAGATAAGTTTCCCCATTCACTTTAAAAATTACAAAAGGCGTTGTAACCAGGAGGTTATCGGCATTCCTAAGCGAAGGACTCGCAGTTTTCTTTGCTGTTCTTGATATGATTTAATCACAGGCCACTGTTATGTAAGCTGCTGTCACACTCCCCAGGAAGCCAAGGTAATGTGTGATGAATAATGTAGGTTTGTGCTACGTGGAGAAATGTCGTCTGGAAGCACGCAATGATACACAAAGTTGTGTGCGTGTGTGCAGAGCTATCTATCTACACACACAACAAATCGTCACCAGCCAGAGTCAATGACTGAATAACTAACTGGTGGTTACGTAACAATTAACTAGTCGACTGAATTGCTGAATAACCAAATTGAACAACACTGAACTGAGGTGATGATCGACTGATTGCACTCGTGACTGACTGACCTGAAACGCTGACTGAGTTGAACCACTAACGAACTGGCCAGAACCGCTTACTATATCAGTTTAAATTCTGACAGACTCAGTTGAAATGTTCACTGGTTGAACAGAGCTGAAATGCTGACTGACTGAAATAAACTGCTGACTGATTTTACTGAAACTGTGAATAATTGAGCTGAAATGCTGAATGACTTGGCTGAAATGCTGAATGACTTGGCTGAAATACTGACTGACAAGCAAACGTTCTGATGGGGGTAGATAAAAAAATTAAAATTTTTTCTTCCACCATGTTAATAATGTCAAAAGAAGTGATCATACAAATTTTGGCCACTCGACCGCAATTACGAGGCCGCCCGGAACGTGATTTTCCTTGGGGTCGTTTATAGAAAAAAGCATAATTTCATGGAAATATTTATTGAAACAGATACAGCAATTGTTGCGCTATTTGTCAACATATCCCCCACTGGAATTGAGACTTTTTCATACCATGGGATCAATTTTTGTGTCGTAGAAGTCAGCCGCCTCAGTCCGGAACCAGAGTTTGCGTCTGCACCACTTTCTATAGATCCCATGATATGAGAAATGTCTCATGTTGAAAAATAGCTCAACAAGCTGTGTCCGTTCTAATACATTATTGTCCAATGAAATTGTGTTTTTTCTTTCTGTTGACGACCCCTGGAGAATTTATTTTTTTACGGCCCTCGTAATTGCGGTCGAGTGGCCAAAATTTGTATAAGCACTTCTTTTGACATTATTAACATAGTGGAAGAAAAAATTTCACTTTTTTATCTGCCCCCATGAGAACATTTGCTTGTGAGCTGAAATAATTTTTCGGCCCAAGACTTTATAATAAAATTACAAATCATTTTCCAAATATGAAATATTTTAAAATTGAACCTTTCACAAAAAAATATACAATTACTCGTGATATATAATATTAACAAATGGTGTATTTTTTACCTTCTTCTTTCTGTCGACTATATTCATGTTTTTATTCAATATCATTGGTTTCTGTTTGATCGTTAGCTTATATTAAATGTGTTTTTCTCTCTTTTTCTCTTTCTCTTTTCTCTTATGTGTTGGTTGTCGGTCTGAATTAAGTTAGTGTATTTAGTAAAGTGTCTTTTATGTTATATTATTAGCTAACGCCATATCGCACACGAGCCTGGCTATTACAGTAGTGACTAGAAACATTTTTGTTGTATATTATTTAATTTGTATCCATTTTACTTACTAGCTGAATAAATATTGACTTCTTGGACGGAGCTGAACTGATGACTATCTGAGCCTAATTTCTGGCTGACTGAATTAAAATACTGTCTGGTTGGACTGACTGAGCTGAGCTACTGAAATGCTGAGTGAGCTGAAGTGTTGACTGCTTGAGACGAAATCCTGGCTGAATGAGTTGAATTGCTGATTGAGCTGAAATGCTGACTAGTTGGACTTAAATTACTGAGCTAAACATCTGACTGACTGAGCTGAAGCACTGATTGGATGAATTGCTGTGCTGACCTGCTGGCTGACAGAATTTAATTGTTGACTGACCAGATGGACTGAAAGAGTTAAACTGGTGACTATCTTGACTGAGCTGAATGCCTGGCCTGAGTAATCTGAACCACTGAAATGCTGGCTGACGTGGACTGCTCACTTACTGAACTGAACTGAAATACTAACTGGACGAACTTCATTCACGCATTGACTTACTGACTAGAAACAATTTCCTGATTTGCTGGACTTAACGTCTAACCGCTGTCAGTCCTGAATGTGTAATGGTAACTGATTGTGTAGACCAGCGGTGACCAAAGCGGGTATCGTGATTACATCGTGTAATCACAGACATTCAAACGGGTACGAGGAGTTTCCTGTACTTTGCTGTGTCTTTCATTCACGCACTGAAAGCAAGCAGTGGCAGTATCATGTCGCTCTACAAATCTGTCTCTACAAGCAGTATGAGGTGGTTTCGTAAAGAATGAGAAGGAAAATTGTTTTGTTGTTCTGTCGGACAAAACGTAATATGTTTACTTTCCTTAATGGTTCAATTAGGAGTTTATATTGCCACGCTGAATAATTTATTATATTATTATTATTATTATTATTATTATTATTATTATTATTATTATTGACCAGTAAGTATGTGTTTCTATAATCCTTCTGTACGTGCATGAATATTGATATTTTTTAATCTTCTCCCTAGAAAGATAAAATGATTAGATTTTATCTCAGTTTTAATCTTCTTAATCTTTAGATGAGGGTAACTATTTATTAGTTATTCATTTAATAATATTATTGTACAAAAATGATTCAATATTATGTGCCAACGATATGTTAAACGCCAGGAATTGACATGTCTTAAATCATAGCCAGGAAGAGAAAGATAAGATAAATAAATGTAAGAAAGTCAGCTACCTAATGGGGTTTCAAATATCTCGTGCTCTAAAGCCTTTTAATAGAACAGAATTTCTCAAAAGAGTAATGATTAAAATAGCTTAAATAACTTGTCCATAAGAAGTTTTTAATTTTGAAAAACTACGAATTTCTCGACCAAGTATCGAGAGAAGAATTTAGAAAATTCCTGATTATATTCAAGAGGAAGGCTAAAAAAAAGAAGCAAAGAAAAATCGTATATTATTCACTGGCTCTTGATGACAGCAGTGACATTACTGATACAGCAAAGCTTAAGATTTTTATCCGCGGGATTGATCAAGATATTAGTACAGGAACCACCACTGGTTGTAGTTTTCATGCCAAGTACCTTTCCTCCGTCTCCTTACTTCATAGGCTGTCTGTCGCATGTAATCACTGCAGCTCGAATTTTGGTCACCGCTGGTGTAGACTATTTGACTTACTAACCAACGACAAACCTGACCGGACTCACCGACAGATCTTTGCATATTCTAGCTTTGAGGATCTAGTGTATGCCTGTCACTCCTCGGTAACTCCTCGTGAATCACCCTGTATACATTTTATGGACCAATAGACCTACTGAGAAAGACGAGGATGCTGATAAAGTTACTACAGCAATAAGTATATACCAAAATAGGGGTGCAAAGTACAGGGACATCATTTTATTATTACTTCAATTTTTATTGTACCTGAGTTTTTTAATGTACTTCACTCCCACCCCCTCTACTAGTGAACTTCCAACTGTTCTCCTCACAGAACCAAGCGTATACAGTCAAAGTCGCCTTAAGGTCGTAGTAAACACAAACAGTATTGAGTTAGTGAGTATAGTACGTTCCAGAAATATGTTCGCTTTTACCAGTGACGAAAAAGCTTTCAATATTGAATCATATTTTCGCACAGATACTGTCGTCCGTTTGCCTACGTCGCATCAAGATTTCCCTTACCCGCAACTGTTTAAAATAAGTTAAATAAAAGTAATTAACTGTCACGTGATTTCCCCCCTTTCTACGATCCTGCGACATAATCATTTGGACGAACAGTAGCTAGCATGTCAGAGTAATGTTATCTGTGCGGGTCGGGCAGAAGTGAAGATTGAATTTACAGTACGTAAGGTACTCTTTTATATAATATGTATAGAATTATTTCAACATGTCCACACCTGTGGAGTAACGGTCAGCACGTCTGGCCGCGAAACCAGGTGGCCCGGGTTCGATTTCCGGTCGGGACAAGTTACCTGGTTGAGGTTTTTTCCGGGGTTTTCCCTCAACCCAATATGAGCAAATGCTGGGTAACTTTCGGTGCTGGACCCCGGACTCATTTCACCGGCATTATCACCTTCATCTCATTCAGACGCTAACTAACCAAAGATGTTGATAAAGCGTCGTAAAATAACCCACTAAAATAAAAAAAAAATATTTCAACATGAGTTACTAGTACGAAGGACGAAACTGGTAATTGGAATTAGATGCAATAGTCTATAGTGCGATAATATGCACAAAAGAACTGAAGCCTGTACCTAAGTGAACGGCCACCATTTTCAAAAATGTGTTTAAATATTCATATTATGATTATTTTTCAATTCAACTTCATTCTCTATATTGTACGCTAATGTGATGTAGACAGTATAATATCCACTGCATAATGAATACGTTCGCATGGATAACTCACTTCGTAAGTAAAAACACTTATTGTTAATCTGTACTGTATTTTGATTAAACAAAAACCTAATGAAAATTATTTATTAAACTCAGAATTACGATATTTCCTAGTTTACGTAAATGGATGAACTACTTTTCTTCCCTCCTATACTTAGTAAAGTGATTTGTTTGTATTTTACGGCAGAATTATCGAACTTCAATCGTGGAAGGGGGGTAGCAAACGGTGTTTTCGGTTCTGAACCATTAATCCAAAGGTATAGCCAGGTTAATATTAAAAGTGCTAGTAAAAATAAAATGATGTCCCTGTATATGTACAGTACCAGCCGCCAATGTTACCAGTACAACAGCTCTAAGTTCACGCGCCATGCCCTATCTTACGTTTAGTCACTGCAAGGGACCTGAAGCAGTCAGGAGAGTAGTAACCATCCCCTCTGTATTCGTTCGCGCCTTGGGACCACGAGTTTGACAAGCACGATCTAATGCTTGACTCAAAGGCTCGCTTTTTCCTATAATCAACAGTTAAACCTGAAGCTACAACTATTCGCAATGAGAGGCACCACAATTCCCTGTAGTGTTCGTGGGTGTGTAATAACTGTTGTGATCTTTATGTAGATGCTATCATCACACGGAGCACGAGATGTGGTTCCAGAAATATCTCTATATCACACACTAAATAAACATGAGGCACGAGTGAAACTAGGAAGCTATTTTGGGTCATTAATCTACTCCTCATTCAAATCGTTACAATTTTTTTGTTCTCCGTGACAAAAGCCTGCTTTCACTTTCATTGCGTTTTGTGTAACTAAATTGGCAATAGAAGCGGACGATCACGCAACGGCGGGTCTCGTACCACGCTGTTGGAACCCTGCCGCCTCGTCCTGCCAGAATCACTCAAAATCTGGACTGAGTTCTCTAACCACGGGCCGCGATACCGCTGCGGTCCGTAAACAGGTCCTGTACGATGTAGTGACAAAGATATTTGGTTTTCACGATGGGTAAGATTTCTAGCAACACAATTTTCTGAAGGGTGAAGTGATATCGAATTCCACAAAAAATTAGAGAACCCACATCCGATTTCTAACAAAGATATAGAGATTTTATTTCTTCACTACGTGAATCTGCAATACTCGTAAATTTGACCATATAACACCTTCCCTCCAGTTACTTTTTTGTATTGTATTGTATTTATTAACATTCCATGGTATTCATACCTGCTTACAGCTAGAATATGGAACAAGTCAAAAAACTTAATACTATTATAAAATCTTAATTTATAGTCACAGTCTAGATGAAATATATACAGACGAGATTTACAATATAGTCTACTAGTACAACACATAGTTTTAGTATCAATTTCATGATGTGTTATTGAATGTCATGAATTCACCTACAGAATAGAAGGCGTGAGAAATTAGGTACTTCTTTAATTTGGCCCTAAATAATTTTATGTTTTGAGTTTCATTTTTTATATCGATAGGGGGGCTATTAAAAATTTTTACTGCCATATAACGCACTCCTTTTTGATAGCACGATAGACTTGCCGATGGAGTATGAAAGTCATTTTTTTGACGTGTATTTATGCTATGAACTGTTGAATTAGTTACAAAGTTTTCACGATTACATACGAGGAAGACTATTAATGAAAAGATATACTGACAAGCCATGGGCATTACTTGTAGTTTTTTGAAAATAGTCCTACACGATTCCCTAGATTTGGCACCTACTATTATTCTAATTACTCTTTTTTGTAATAGAAATATATTGTTACTATCTGTGGAATTTCCCCAGAATATTATTCCAAAACTCATTACCGAGTGGAAGTATGCAAAGTATATTGTTTTTAAGGTATTGATATTTACTATCTTTTGCATAGATCTAATAGCAAGACGCTGAATTTAGTTTGGGGGTAATTTCTTTAATATGATTTTTCCAATTTAACACATTATCGATTTTTAAGCCAAGAAATTTGGTTGTTGTTGTTTCTAATAGGGATCTATTGTTAATTATTGCGCTAGAAATTTGCAACGTTGAATTTGGACAGGATTTAAATTGAATTATGTTAGTTTTGTTACAATTTAATACTAATTTATTGACTGAGAACCAGTCACATATTTTGAAGAGAATTTCCTCTGTTAAAGAGGGTGCGTCTGAAGGAACGAAGAACAATACATTCACTGTCTCTTCTATTTAGAAGCATGCATACTTCTATTCCGAATTATCTGTTATCGCGCTTTCAATTTCTTACAACTCTTCGAAACCGACATCAAGCACTTCTTTCTATCCCTCATCATAGAACGTCTTTATACTCATCCTCCTACACTGTAGAAATACCTCGTCTCTGGAATTCGTTACCTAATGACGTCAGGGACTGCCGGACTTTATCATAATTCAAAATTAAATTGGAAAATTTTGTCTTATTTAATGCTTTTTAGGTATTGCTAGAAGTGTTGATTTGTGTTTTTTACTCGAGATTAAAATCGCAAGTTTCTTGTTTATGTTAGTTAACTAGTTAGGATACAATTAATTATATTTAATCACTCATTTAAAGTTTGTGTGACTGCAACCAGTGTATATTTTTATGTGACTTTACTTTGTTTATAGTGTTTTTTTCTTTTCCTTTTTATTTCTGTTATTGTATTTGTATTTCTGGTGGTGTGGAAGAGAAGGCCTGATGGCCTTAACTACACCAGAATAAATAAATAAATAAATAAATAAATAAATAAATAAATAAATAAATAAATAAATGTCCTTAGTCTGTGTTTGCCTTGTGCTATGATTGTTAGTCTTGTGCCATGCTAACCACATATGGTTAGCCATGGAGTTCCATCATCTGTAAACAGAATCGTGTTTTTGTTATCCACGGTAAGTTCAAAGCCACCGGTGTAGCTCAGTCCGCTGAGGTACTTTCCTGCTGATACGGAGTTACGAGGGTAACGTGGCGCACTAGGCTCAGCGATTCAAGACTATGTCTGCTCTGTCGGATCCCGGCCACTTAGTCACTCATAATGAGTGCACCTCTGTACATAATGTTGGACATTGTGCCACTGTCACATATTCTGTGACACAGTGCATGAGGGTTGGCACCAAAGGTAAAACTGAGAGATAGAACTTAAACTGAGAAGGATTCAATCCGGCATCGGAACTAGAATCTGGTGTGGCTTAATGGATAAAGCATCAGCACGTAGAGCTGAAAACCAGGGTTCGGGTTCCGATGCCTGAGAGAATTTTTCTCCGTTCTACCCATTCTTCTCCTTTACTTGTATTAGATAAACAGGATGATTCAAAATCTCTGCGACAAACTCTGAAGGGTGATAGATCTAACAATAAGGAACCCTTTTTGTTAAATAACCTATGTCTTTTGGCGCGTCGTTTCGAAGTTACCGTTGAAAATGTTTTTGCGCGGGCGTACGTCAATGTATGCGAATGTGTGCACTCTTATTTGTTTGTTGAGATGTTTGTAAGAGACGAGAAGGGTTGTTGTTGTTGTTTGTTTACGTTTAATGTTCAATACCTTTTCCTTTCAGTTCAGTCTAATCATCAATTGAGAATGGATGTCTACACTTTTCCTAGTTAGCCGACATGGTAATGTGTTATGGGGAGGCTCGCGGAAACGGAAGAAGAGCTCTCCACATGTACCAACAACAGTTTCAAAACAGAAATCACCCTCACCACACAATGTTTGCTCGACTTTATCAGCACCTTCGAGACGATGGAGTCTCTTCGTCCCTGGCGCATTGGTGGAAGACCGCGTATTGTGCTCCAACCACGAGAAAGTCTCTGCGGAATGAAACGCAGCGGGGTAATGCTGTGAATGAATGTTGATGTCATAAGATGTCATAAGGTCACACACGTGGGTACTCCTAACTCTATTGGCTAGCTTTCACAGCACAAACAATAACATTGACACACACATATTTATACTACCCTAGTTACAAAATTAGATCACTGTTAATCTCCTGGGTTGCTATTCATAGACATTTCGCTAGCCCGCGCTACGAGTGTGCTGAACTAGCCCCGGCTATCGACTGGTTACTTGTACGGGATTCATATCATATCACATCGCTAACACTGGTTTATGAATATGAAAAACGTTAGTTCGCTGATCATTCACCGAAATCCCGCGCTAAGAATGTCTATGAATATGGCCCCTGGTCCTTTAATCCCTCCATACAGGAAATAACATATGCAGGAGAGCGCATGGTTTTTAAACTGACGTTATAACGATAATATTATCTATCTACTTCGCTCCAATAGATGACGCAATAGTAAGCACATTCCTTTCACAGTTGATCTCCTGGTTGGAGAACAGTACATTTCTTTGGGATTTCACATTATTTCATGAAAATCATGGTTCATTTCAGTTAGCACTATTTTCGGGAGAGTCAATAAATGTTTGTCACTCAAAAGCAATTTGCGTATTGACCCTGCACTTCATTTGTGAAAACAATTGCTTACACAATTAGGTACTGTACTCCAACCACGAGAAAGTCTCCAGGGAATGAGAGGGAGCGGGGTGATGCTGTGAATGAATGTTGATGTCACAAGATGTCATAAGGTCACAAATGTGGGTACTCGTATCTCTATTGGCTAACTCTCACAGCACAAACAATAACATTGTTACTCACATTTTTATACTACCTAGTTACAAAATTAGATCACTGTTAATTTCCTGGTCTTTTAATCTCTCCATACAGGTAATAACATATGCAGGAGAGCGCATGATTTTTAAACTGACGTTATAACGATAATATTATCTATCTACTTCGCTCCAATAGATGACGCAATAGTAAGCATATTCCTTTCAAGGTTGATCTCCTGGTTGGAGAAGTATAGACATCCATTCTCAATTGATGATTACACTGAACTGAAAGGGAAAGGTATTGAATATTAAACTTAAACAAACAACAACCACCCTTCTCGTCTCTTATAAACATCTAAACAAACAAACCAACAAACAGGGGTGCACACACTCGCATACATTGACGTACGTCCACGCAAAAACATTTTCAACGGTAACTTCGAAACGACGCGTCGAAAGACATAGGTTGTTTAGTAAAAAGGATTCCTTATTCTCAGATCTATCACCTCTCAGAGTTTGTCGCAGAGGTTTTCAATCACCCTGTATAATTCCTTCCTAATTTCATATTAATTTAATTTATAAATCCCCTTTAAGCTATAGTGCAGGTTGCATCGGAGCGCTCTCGCTAAGCAGCAAGATACACGTAGAGTATTACAGAAATGGTAACGGACCTTTTTTTCCGAACAGGTGTCCACTTAAACGTTCCACGTCAAAAAATATAAGGCAAGATACAGTGGAACTCCACAAATAGACACAGCAATGGTCCGTGTGCGAGACGAGGTACGAACTCTGTCTTTCTACGGAGTACTCCAGACGTTGGTAAACATAAGGGCTGTACAATGTTTTTTATGGCGTGCGGACCGAAACATAAATAATTAACGTATATAATTTTAAATAATATATATTATAGTATATTCAAAATATATATCAAAACAAATCCGTGATTAAGACGTATAATAGCTATAGGCCTATACATGATACATCTGAAACATGAAACAAACTTCTGGAGGAAAAACTCTCTAAATATATCTACATACGGGGCTTTCATTTCAAAACTTCCCACTCTAAATAACTAGTTAATTAAATTGAATTCAATTTAAACCAAAAAAAAAAAAAACACGTAAATTTAGGTATCAAGGGGGAAGTCTTAAACAAGGCTTAATTACATTTTAGATTTCACCTCCCACCTCTAGCCACTCCCACTTTGAAATTTGAAACGGCACCCCTATATTTTTATACTTAAATATGAAAGAGCATTCAACTGTTTATACACAACATTCATTTGTTTTCGCATCTTTTCTTTTCTATCGTCGCCTGGCAACCTGAATTTTTGTTATTGTTGATTAGAGCTGAAGAGAATAAAGCTACAAAAACTTATTGAGCATTTCTTGTAATAGTTGTGTTTGTGTATTGCTTACAAATGGCTTTTAAGGAACCCGAAGGTTCATTGCCGCCCTCACATAAGCCCGCCATCGGTCCCTATCCTGTGCAAGATTAATCCAGTCTCTATCATCACACCCCACCTCCCTCAAATCCATTTTAATATTATCCTCCCATCTACGTCTCGGCCTCACCAAAGGACTTTTTCCCTCCGGTCTCCCAACTAACACTCTATATGCATTTATGGATTCGCCCATACGTGCTACATGCCCTGCCCATTTCAAACGTCTGGATTTAATGTTCCTAATTATGTCAGGTAAAGAATACAATGCGTGCAGTTCTGTGATGTGTAACTTTCTCCAATCTCCTGTAACTTCATCCCGCTTAGCCCCCTTATTCTCAAACACCCTTAACCTATGTTCCTCTCTCAGAGTGAGGGTCCAAGTTTCACAACAATACAGAACCGGTAATAAAACTGTTTTATAAATTCTAACTTTCAGATTTTTTGACAGCAGACTAGACGATAAAAGCTTCTCAACCGAATAATAACACGCATTTCCTATATTTATTTTGCGTTTAATTTCCTCCCGAGTGCCATTTATATTTGTTACTGTTGCTCCAAGATATTTGAATTTTTCCACTCCTTCGAAGGATAAATCTCCAATTTTTATATTTCCATTTCGTACAATATTCTGGTCACGAGACATAATCATATACTTAGCCTTTTCGGGATTTACTTCCAAACCTATCTCTTTACTTGCTTCAAGTAGAATTTCCGTGTTTTCCCTAATTGTTTGTGGATTTTCTCCTAACATATTCACGTCATCCGCATAGACAAGAAGCTGATGTAACCCGTTCAATTCCAAACCCTCTCTGTTATCCTGAACTTTCCTAATGGCATATTCTAAAGTGAGGTTAAAAAGTAAAGGTGATAGTGCATCTCCCTGCTTTAGCCCGCAGTGAATTGGAAAAGCATCAGATAGAAACTGACCTATACGGACTCTGCTGTAGTTTCACTGAGACACATTTTAATTAATCGAACTAGTTTCTTGGGAATACCAAATTCAATAAGAATATCATATAATACTTCCCTCTTAACCGAGTCATATGCCGTTTTGATATCTATGAATAACTGATGTACTGTACCCTTATACTCCCATTTTTTCTCCATTATCTGTCGAATACAAAAAATCTGATCAATAGTCGATCTATTACGCCTAAAACCGCACTGATGATCCCCAATAATTTCATCTACGTACGGAGCTAATCTTCTCAAAAGAATATTGGACAAAATTTTGTACGACGTCAACAAAAGTGATATTCTTCGAAAGTTACCACAGTTGGTTTTGTCCCCCTTTTTAAAAATAGGTACAATTATGGACTCCTTCCATTGTTCTGGTACAATTTCCCTTTCCCAAATAGCAAGTACAAGTTTATAAATTTCGCTATATAATGCACTTCCACCCTCTTGTATTAATTCTGCTGGAATTTGAGTGTTTATGTATTAAATTATTTTAAAATGGTGTAGGCCTATACCCTTCAAGAGAGAACATAAATCATCGCTATTGATTAAATTTAGGAAATACACAAAATAAGCTGTGTTTTCATCCTACAATCAACTGATAATAACAAAGCTTCTTATAATCACTACAGAAGCCTCGTAATTAGATGGATTTTGTTTTATCCTATGCACTGTTCCGATCGAAATGTCAAATTCTTGAGGGATGGCTCTGATTGATTCACCCATTTTTTGTTCCCTGCCTTGCTGCCAACGTGTACAGTGTCTGCACACTACTGCACTGGTTCAACTGGTTAGTCCTGTGCAGCACGGGACAGGGTGCGTTGACTTACATTGTATCACAGTCTACTATATACAGTCGCGAAGCTCAATATGTAGTAAAAATGCAAACATGGGTAGTTGTCCACCACTAGGATCGCTACTATCGCCTCATCATCACAGATCTCTCCTAGCAGATGACAAAATATGTTACACTTTCGTTGTCGTGTTCTTTTGGAAAAATTAGCACCTTCCTTCCATTATTGAAATTTTAAATGGATAAAGTTCATTTATTATTTTAATGAAGTATATTAAATTCCACCATAAACTCGAAGATACCTGCAAGAAATAGGTTAATATTATTTTTGTTTGTGCAAAACGAACTGAAATTTACTATAATCGCTTCACTCATTCAAGATTATAGCGATAATGAACTATGAAACCAATAAATATTAATTTGCATTTCCCTTTACAACAATAATATAATAACAATAATAATGGAAATATGAATTAATGGGAATAACTTACGTGTACCGGTACTTGTAGTAGTTAACAAAGTGGGATGAGGTTAAGCAACAATAATCACACCAGAATTGGAAATAAAACGTGATCAATAAATTTTATTGTAACAGACTTACTTTTTCTACGTCTCTAGTAAAGTAACAAATAAAAATAACAACAAAATTAACAGCTATAATTAAAAACATATCCTTTGAAAAAAAAGTAGGCCTAAGTTGTCTGAAAATGTACAATTATTCCAGGAATCAGCTGATACAGACGTAGAATTAGTGCAAAGCTTTTGTTTCTCAGCTGCAGGTAATAACAGAACAGGTTTATTTAAAACATCAAATAAAGTTGGAACTGCATTCCAGATTAATTTTTTTTTTTTGTTTTCATTCATAAATTGTGTGTTTTCGAAATGAAGAGAGCAAAACTTTATATTATTATAAAGATATGCTTCATTCTTTGTGATTAGATCTTCCCTCCTGCTGTTTATTAACCACTTTTTGCATCTAGAAGTAAAATAAGAAATAGATGTTAGGATTTTTCTTCACGAGCATCAATGTGAAAAACGCAACGACCTAGCACTCGATGGAAATGCGACTCAGTCCACTCTAAATCCAAAGTCGACCGTGGACAGTCTATTGTTTCTAGTTGCTAACCGCTTGGAGCGCTTTATCGCGAGATTTGCAAAAAAACACCTCAAGCTTCGCGACTGTATATAGTAGACTGTGATTGTATCGTGAAGATACGAGAGTGAGCGTCTACTTGTGGAGTTCCACTGTATCAGAAAAAAATGTATAGGAGACGAACAAGGATAAATCTGATGTATGGAAATTTCTTAGAATATTTTAGCGATTAAAGAACTTGAGACAATTTTCTTTCCTTCTCGAGTTCAAAATTGAATATCGTGAACTACATTTTCAGGTAACAGATCGATTAACAAATTTCACTGAATTGGTTTAAGTCTTCTTGTTTCTACGTAGGTGAAAATCCTAGCGCGATCCGTACCTCGTCTGGCTGTATCTTGTGATCATGTAATTTTTGCTGTGCCGCAACGCGCAACAGCCTCGTAACAGGATGTGGGAGACGCCAGCTCAATTTCATGTTTTATTACATATTATTCCTACGTAATACAAGTGCCAATTAATATTAATGTTCTATGAATAAACGACGAAATTTTGGAAGCGCAAGCAACAAACCGCATCGGATACGTGCTGAACAAAAGACGAAAAAACAGCTCGCTTATTATGCCCGTGCCAAGATGGTAAACAATTGAGCACTACTTCGTGTGAACTCTTCTTTAGCATTATGTTTTGTTATCACGAAATACACTGAATTACCTTTCTTTTCCTTAATATATCATTACTGCTTATGGTTGTTTTACTTACATAGCGAAATCGTACCATAAAACATCAACAGGAATATATTTGTGGCAAAATCAAGAAGCATTTAAAGAATTATTGAATCGTGTAACTGTTTCAAACTTTTTAACTTAATAAAAATTATGATTACAATAATTAAGACTTTATGTAAAAAAAACTTTCACCTACAAACCCAAACTACTAATAAAAAAGTGTATAACAATTTTATTGAGTTCTGACTAATAGGGTCGGTTTGTAAAACGAGGTCTAGACCACCGCCATGGTCTTAAGGGGTTAGGTGCAGCATACAGCAGTAAATTTTTTTGAAATATTCAACATTTTTTTCCTCCATTACTGTATCTTGTACAATAATGAAAATTGGTATGTGTAAAACACTGTCCTTCTGCTATATGAAAAAAATATTATTATTTTTTTTTTTCAAAATTCAAAGTTCGCTGTACACTGATGAAGCGTTTCCCTCATAACTCGGAAACTTGTTAACTTTTTCATGTTCTCTCTCTTTTATTTTATGACTGAAACTTATGTTTACAATATCATGCTCTTTCAACTACATTCCTTAATAAACAATTTTTTTTCTGTTAGATATTTGACCATTTTTTTTTAAATGAATTTATTTTTATCAGACAATCTATCAAAGGTAGAGAAGTGATTTTGTATCATATTGTAGATATGCCATGCATAAATACACACAAAAAATTTCATCACAGAATGTTGGATACTTTTTTAGTTATGAGGGAAACACTTCATCACTGCACAGTGAAATTTTAATTTTGAAAAAAAAAATGTAAATAATTTTTTTAAATTGTAAAAATGTGTTTATTATATGGCAGAAGGACAGTGTTTTACACACATTAATTTTCATTATTGTAGAAGATAGAGTAATGGAGGAAAAAAATGTTGAATATTTCCAAAATTTTACTCCTTTAAGCAGTAATTAGTTCCTTAAACCGTGTTTAGACTTATAAAACGAGATCTTTTCCATTTTTCTGAGCCATGGCTCGAAACCATGGTCTGAAGCAGAGACCACGGCTGGGGTAAGTTTAAAACCACGGCTTCATGTATATAGATGGAGGCAGTAGATCAGCTGGATGATTATCAAAGGAAAATTTGTCTCTACGAGCATTAAATCCCCTGATTGGAGTGATGAGAGACAAGAATAATCCTTTGTAACTATATAACGACAATAATTTTAGGCGAATATTTAGATTTTGGAAGGAAAGGTAATTAAGATATAATATGTTGTAAGTTATTAATTATAACGTTAGGCCTATGCCTATAAGACGATATAACTTAATTCTTAGTCTTTACAGTAGTTCTGGACATTTTATTTAATACTCGAAAATGATGTGAGCCTACAAGAATATGAAGTAAACGTGGTTTTGTCTTCTTATTTTAGGTTTTATGCTACTGGGGCTTTCCACGTAGTATTATGACGTAATATTGATATTATAATATTATAATATTGTCTTATGAATTTGCTTAAAATTTAATTTCAATTATTTAAAAAAGATACCATTTCTTTAGAAATAATAATAGGGCCTAATGTGAACTATTTTTACCTGCCTGTCATGTGTTTCAAATCATTTATTCCAGCACGTTTAAAACGGTGTCATGCAGTAATGAGTAATAGTAGTAACAGCAGTATCATTAGTTTTAGTCGCAGTAGAATAAGAGCAATGCTCGTGACTTGCTCCAGCAATCAGTGCTTGGATGATGATGCTGTTTCTCTGCACAACATTAATTACAGCATCGCGTGAGAAATCGGATAAGAACTTCACTAATCATATTTAAAACACATTCCACAAAAACAATGTAATTATACAAGAACACAACCTAAAAATAAGTAAAAATGTTACAAGTAAAAACAGAACGATCCAACGCATTCCAACACGTGAAGAATCAAAGAACAAATACGAGCGGGAGAAAGTCTGCGCATCTTGACCATGCCCTATACTTAGCGCGGCAATCTAGCATCTCAATGCTGAATGCCGAATTATCGATTGAATTTGACGCACAGAAAATAATCTACGTGAAAATACACAAAATGCGAATTGAACTTTCCAAGTGCGTAAAAGGCCCTCTTTGTTTCAAGACAGCAATTATTATTATATCCTTCGCTGCAATTCAAACACCTGTGCTAGCAAAAATGGAAACAAAAAGTGATAATATGTATGATTTGAAACACAACATTGAAAAGGAGCATAAAATACTGTTTGACCACACCAAGGTCATTAACAAATCAAGCCACTACTGGGATCGTACAATCAAGGAGGCCATAGAGATTAAGCTGGAGAAAAACAACTTCAACAGAGACGGTGGACTACAGCTCAGTCAGGCATGGACACTGGCCTTGGACCAGCTTAGGCCCTCTTACAACCAAGGTCATGAAGATCACGGACCGAGGACAGCAACCGATTCCAACCGGCGGAACAGGACTCGCCGCCCGCCAAACTTCACACAGGAATCCCGGGAGGGGCGGAGCTTACGAGGAAGGATAATTCCCGGCCCCGGATTGGCCGATCCGCCAATCAATTCCGTATCACCTGAGACAGCCTAAGATCTATATAACCCACGACTTTTCTGTCCAGACATCTCCTCCTCGCCCCGTTCCGTGATCACTTGATCAAATCTCAGTTCCCCTCGCGTATGTGGTACCTAAGAAGTTACGTCCAATTTCGGCTTCCCCTTCAAAATTTTTAGAGCTTCTTCAGTGGAGCAGCGTAACCCGGAGTGAGACTAGTGGCCAACAGGCTTGGAGCTCACATACTTAGTTTTGTACAGCCCCCAACCCCTTGCAAGGACGCGTTTTGCGTACCTTTTAAATTTGTCCTCCCAATTATCTTTCGATTTTTTTTTCGATTTTTTTCGACTGTCCAGACACAACTTCCCTGAAGATGGCTGCAGAGATAGCAGTTGAAAGCTTGGAACATTCCAAAATTTTAACTCGGCTGATATCCCGCGAAAACATATTAGCGAAAAAGTGATAATTTCATATAAACAGTAGGCTACAGTTTGTAAACTCCATGGACCGCCACTCTGTATGTCAGAAAGCTTGTCTTCTACGGTGGCTGAGTGATCAGACTCGATTGCTGGTAAAATTCATGTTCTGGGATTAATAAGTTAATTAAGTAGTAAAATATCGTTGCAATCGAAAAGTATTGGGAATAAATTTGAATAAGGGACAAAAAAAAGTTTCCTTCCCCAGGCAGGATTCGAACCACGAAAGTCTTAGTTACCAGTCTATCGTGCTCTGGAGTGAACAAGGCTCTGAAATCAGCTACAAGAGTCCGTCCGGTTTTTATGCCACTACTGTACAAGATAGAGTAATGGAGGAAAAAAATGCGAATAAAAACAGTGCTGCAGAAACAAGTTCAGTGAACAATATCAAAACAGTGCAGAATGTGAACTAAGCGAACAATTCCAAGCCTGCAAACATCTCTTACGCGGAATAGCTCACCGCGTGAGACAAACAGAGTTCTGTCTCTAAAGGAGGAGGCCTTTGCCCTCAACGGGACATTTTTAGGCTAATCATTTCTCATTAAAAATTAAACAATTGAAAAGTTGGATTTACAAATTCAGTAGTTATAAACTTCCTAGAATTACTTTCATTTCATTTCATTCCATTCACTCTGTTTCTTTGTTCATTTATTCGTTTATTCGTATGTTTGTTTGTTTGTTCATTCATTCATTCATTCATTCATCCATTCATTTGTTTGTGTGTTATACATGGCTTGTGTTTTTGAGAGGGATTTGAGATTTTGATTCATGTTTATGATATTGGTAATTGAGGCGATAACGAATCCTGGAATATAAATTTCCGATCCGACATTTGCCTTTGTGACTGAGGAAAACTAGGAAATATCCCAGTCATGTTAGCTGGCCACGGGCTTTGAATCTGGGACTTCCCGAATGCAAGACTCAAACGTTACCATCTGAGCCAGCTCGATCGGTATTATTATTATTATTATTATTATTATTATTATTATTATTATTATTATTATTATTATTACTATTATGTGAATCTCTACTCTGTAATTGAAGTTTTGATTGGAAGAAATAAAGAATGATCACGCTGTGAGTGTGTAAGCTTGAGTATTTGGGATGCCGACGTTAACAGTTTGAGTGGGACTAAATGCACATAATAATCCACATGTGCTCTTGTGCAAAGAATATGAGTTGGTGACCATTAGTTTAAGACCGTTGGTCTAAGACAAGAATGTATGTATGTATGTATGTATCTATGTATGTATGTATGTATCTATGTATGTATGTATGTATTCACACTGCAATGGGTATATACCCGGTGGCAGTGGTAACTAATTACACTCAATAATGACAATAATAAACTAATTAAAATACAGTTAATAATAATACCAATAATTAATACTAACAATAATTTATAATAACAATAATAATAATCATAATAATAATAATAATAATAATAATAATAACAGGGAATATCCTAAATTAAATGAAGCACGATCACTTAAAATAACATTTAAAATAAATCTAATTTGTATCTTAAACCTAAGTTCGAACTAAAACCCACGAGTATGATATGTTCATATCTGCACAAGTACTTTTCAGCACTACACTCGTTTCGCTGTCAACTCACTCATTGCACTGGAACTATGACACATTTCACTGATTCTATCCTGATTTCACTAACACTTCAAAAACATTTCACTGTTCAAATACTTTGCACTGCCACTATAAACTATAAAGCTTCACTGACAGGAACACGTTTCACTTACACAACACACTTCACTGACACAACATAATTCTTCACTGATACAACACTTCAATAAAATATCATTTACACCCTTTACATACTGTGTATAATTACCGTCTATTAGTAAAGTCCTTAAGCCTATTTTTAAATACGTTTTTGGTTGTTGGTAAAGCCTTTAATAAGTCTGCACGTAAAGCATTCCAGTCCCTGATAGTACGATTGAGAAAAAACTTTCCAGTGTCCGTCCTCTGTCTTCTTTCCCTCAATTTATATGAGTGGTCGTTCCTTGAAGAGTAATTTGGCGGCTGTAACCTATTTTTTATTTCTCTCCAGGCAGGCTCACCTCTGTATGTTTTGAACAGTGCGCATAATCGAATTCGCGTTCTCCTGTCCTTGAGTGTGTCCCATTTTAATGGCGAATTTTTCCGACAACACTTGAGAGCCCGTTTTTTTAATCTTTTCCAGTGTCTTAATATGTTCTAATCTGTAAGGATCCCAACATGCAGCACCATATTCAATTACTGGACGTACTAGTGATTTATATGCAATCTCTTTGGATTTATCAGAGCGTTTTCTTAGTACCCTCATCACAAGTGTAACCCTCTCCATGCTTTTCCCGCTGTGTCCGTAACGTGTTCCCCCCAGCCGAGATCGCTGCTAAATGTTATTCCGAGGTATTTACAATCTTCCTGTTCGCTCAAGCGTGTCGTGTCCCTACAGCTGCCGTCCAATATCTATAGGAAATTGTCAATAACAGCAGAAGTTATGATAGCTTTCATTTTATTCTTAGAGGAGTGCTGTGTTGTCGGTAGCAAAAATCTTTGCTTATAGATTTCAAGAAGCGGAAGTAACGGAAGTAAAAGTGCTGTTAGGTCAGAGGAACATCTTCTCGAGGATCCTCCAAGTCCTCTGCAGCATATCGCACATAAGAGCTTCTCATTATGTTTCACTAGTCATCGTACACACTTGTGCGTCTCTCATGTCTTAGGGCCTACACATATCGCTAATATCTCAACCTCACTTTCTAACTCACGTGCCTAATCGTAGCTCCGTCAGCTGAGGACTTCTCACAAAAGTGACTGGGTGTTCGACTACTGACAATTCTTATGCCAGAATTTTTTAGAACAAAAGATTTTTGAGAAGATCCCAAATACATTAATTTCACTCATCAATGTCATTCAACCATTACTCCACTACTTTCACATCATTAAATCATTGTTTTTAGTTTTTCTGGGGAAAGATAAATGCGATAGCTTCCCGCTGCTTTCCGCACACCACTCTCTCTTCTCCATCTTAAAAGATCTTAAAAGATGAGGAGAGTGAATTTGACTAATCAGACTCTCCGGACTTCACCGAAATTCACCGCAAGGGTTAAATATCAGTTCTATCAGAGTTAGATAGAAGGAGAGTTGAAAGGTGACCAATTTGGCTTCAAGAAGGGAAAAGATGTGAGAGATGCAATTGGATTGCTGCGAACGATCGGCGAAAGATATCTAGAAAATAATAAAGAAGTATATGTAGTGTTTTTGAACCTGGAAAAGGCTTATGAGAGAGTGAACTGAAAAGACAGAAAGCTGTTCAGTAATCTTTATATGAAATGAGTCAAAGTCAAAATAGGAGAAGAAATGTCAGAGGGAAGCGGAATAAAGTGAGTAGTAAGACAACGATAGTCTTTATCAATTATCCTGTTCCTGTTACAGAACATGGGAGGGGTGATAGTAGGAGGTAGATGAACAAAGTGCATAAGAGTTGCTGATAATATGGCGTTATTAGCAGAAAAGGAGATAACACTAAGGGATATGCTACTGGAACTAAATGACAACAGTGAGTAGTATGATGTGAAAATAATAGCAAACAAGAAGACCATGTCTATCGGAAGAAAAATAAAGAAGGTAAACGTATTAATTCGAAATTAGGCAGTAAAATGGACAGCTTCAAATACTTGGGGTGTACTATAAGCAGTAACATGAGCTGCTGCCAGGAAGTCAAAAGGAGAATAGCAATGGCAAAGGAAGCTTTTAATAGAAAAAGGAGTATTTTCTGCGGACCTCTAGAAAAATAACTAAGGAAGAGACTAATGAAGTGCTTTGTGTGGAGTGTACATTGTATGGATCCAGAAACATGGAAATTACGACGAAGTGAAGAGAAGCGGCTAGAATCATTTTAAATGTGGATATGGAGGAGAAGAGCTTGTGAAGTGAACAGACAGGATAAGGAATGAAGTTGTGCTAAAATAGAGGGTGAAGAAAGAATAATGCTGAAACTGATCAAGAAAAGAAAAAGAAATTTTCTGAGTCACTAGTTAAGAAGAAACTGTCTTATGAAGGATGCACTGGAAAGAACGGTGAACGTGTGAAAAGTTCCGGGCAGAAAAAGATAGAGGTGGTAGACGACATTAAAATTTATGGATCTTATTCGAAGACTAAGAAGTGGGAAAATAGGGAAGCGTCTTTTGTGTAGTGTTGTCGAAATCAGAGGCTGAACGGAAGAGTGCGTGGCGTGGAAGAAAACGTGCAAATGAACCGCCGAAAACTAAGAGCGTATTCCGAATCTCAGCGCTGAGCAATCTGATGGCATCACAGTGTTCCGAATTTCACCGATGGCGTCACTGATGCTCCACAGGTGTCGCACCGGTGCCATCAGCTTGCAGAGGAGGTGGCAGTCTCCATCAGCCGCCATCAGTGAATCTGATTGGTTCTTGTATAGAGTGGTAATTAGCAGACGAATGACATCGTGCACTTGTGTCATGGCGGTGTGTTCTGCTTTAGTTCTGCTGTATTGTTTGTAATGAGCACAACGTAAAAACAATATGTTAATGACTTATGAGCGAACATGTCAACGGACCAGTTATTACTACCGGTTCAAGAAATAAATTGTTTATGCTCTCTTTTCTTTGAAGGAGATGGCAGTACGGAAATTTCGCAAAATTTTGCTAGCGTACCACAGACAACAACTTATACAGCTACCATGACAGCCATCGATCCTTCCAGTAGTTTTGTTCCTATTTCGCTGCAGCGTGACGTCATTGTTGACCACCGGTCCAGTGAGATTCGGAATACGCTGTAAGTCAAGAACCAAAAAAGGGTAAACTGGAGCGACTGCAAGATTTCGGGACAAGTAAACAGGCATACATTTAGGTGCATGCAATGAACTCCAAGGAATTGAGCGCAATTGAAGAAATATGAACTGAGTAGATTGAACAAAACCTGTTGTTGTATGCCAAAGATTTAGTAA
The DNA here is from genome assembly GCF_040183065.1 of Periplaneta americana. Classification (NCBI taxonomy): domain Eukaryota; kingdom Metazoa; phylum Arthropoda; class Insecta; order Blattodea; family Blattidae; genus Periplaneta; species Periplaneta americana. The sequence goes on along the minus strand of NC_091117.1, from coordinate 21,444,527 downwards.
TGTGAAACGAAAAGTATATTTTGAAATTTATAGAGTATTTATTTTATCTGGGGACATAAAAATTAACAACATATTATGAGAGAATAGGGCTTCAATGGAGAAAAGAATAAATAAAATTAGAAGATATATTTGGTTTTTATAGCCTGTATATATTTTACGACGACGTAACAACTTTGTAAATGTCAAGAGTCAACTCCGGCTGACCTCACTTCAGGTCGAGAGAAAGTATACTGTAGATATGGGCTTACATGGAAACCTTTCAAAATCGCCAGGTGGAAATTCACTTTGAAGAATCGCACGTAGGGAGGCAATGTAAAGAAAATTTAAGATAAAAAAATTAGCTATTCCTATGTACAGTGCGGCAACGAAAATTAGATCCCATAAATAACATAAAACCTACATTTTACTTTTGTCTTTCTTGAGGTTGTTGATTCATACGGCTGCTCGTGGTTCTTGACTTATGAAGCAGACCAGCTACCGCGAATTTGCACTCCTAGGACAGCCTACAGTCTTTCCCCTCAATTAACCCTTTTACCACTCTCTCAAACTCATCCCGTTATGTGTATTCTTTCCATGACTTTTCGTGCGCTTTTGTTTAAAGCGCTTCAGTAAAGCGCTTCATACCTTTGCTCCAGCAAAATGAAGGTCGAAAAAAACGCAATTAGGTCAGCTGACTGCAAAATGGTGGACATTTAATATTGGCTTCTATTACTGCAGTAATAAATTTAGCCCTAAAAGAACCGAACATGTTAAATAGTTTCGACTTCCATGATAATGACATGGAATTATTATTACTAGACGATTTTACTTGAAGCAAGTAAAGCGATCGGTTTGGAAGTAAATCCCGAAAAGACAAAGTATATGATTATGTCTCGTGACCAGAATATTGTACGAAATGGAACTACAAAAATTGGAGACTTATCCTTCGAAGAGGTGGAAAAATTCAAATATCTTGGAGCAACAGTAACAAATATAAATGACACTCAGGAGGAAATTAAACGCAGAATAAATATGGGAAATGCGTGTTATTATTCGGTTGAGAAGCTCTTATCATCCAGTCTGCTGTCCAAAAATCTGAAAGTTAGAATTTATAAAACAGTTATATTACCGGTTCTTCTGCATGGTTGTGAAACTTGGACTCTCACTCTGAGAGAGGAACATAGGTTAAGAGTGTTTGAGAATAAGGTACTTAGGAAAATATTTGGGGCTAAGCGGGATGAAGTTACAGGAGAATGGAGAAAGTTACACAACGCAGAACTGCACGCGTTGTATTCTTCACCTGACATAATTAGGAACATTAAATCCAGACGTTTGAGATGGGCAGGGCATGTAGCACGTATGGGCGAATCCAGAAATGCATATAGAGTGTTAGTTGCGAGACCGGAGGGAAAAAGACCTTTGGGGAGGCCGAGACGTAGATGGGAGGATAATATTAAAATGGATTTGAGGGAGCTGGGATATGATGATAGAGACTGGATTAATCTTGCACAGGATAGGGACCGATGGCGGGCTTATGTGAGGGCGGCAATGAACCTTCGGGTTCCTTAAAAGCCATTTGTAAGTAAGGCGATTTTAACAATAATAAACGTTGCAAAAAACCAAAACACGCATTCCGCCATGATGGATCGTGGAGCAAACTCGTAAAGCGAAGTTTTGATTCGCTGCATGGTTGCTGCAGCCACGGTGAAGCAAATGTAATAAAAGAACGGTCTTGCTGCAGCACTTTACGTCTTGCTTTAAAAAAAAACTGCTTTGAAGCAGTGCATCGATGGCTATAAAGTGGCACCTCGTATCTACAAAAATGGTAATTTAGTTTAACTACATTATTATTTTCATAAAACTGGACTGCTAACTAATATTTTGTCCTCGACTAGAAGATCTTCCGAAGCACAAACATATATCAAAAGTTTGTCTATTTTTAATTTAATTTTAATTTTAATTTTTGAAACATTTTTTTATCCACCTGAAAATTTACGGTAGAGACACTATGTATCACTTCTTAGCTATCGGTATGTTACATGACATTAAGGCACTGTACTAAGATTCGCTACGTACCCAGGTTTCGAGCAGGCATCCCCCTCGTCCCTAGGCCAGCTCCATCCGTGTGAAAAATCACAACTGCGATCCTGTTCGCCACAAGCGTCACTAGGTATTTTTCAATGAAAAATCCCAGGCTTGACCGGGACTCGAATCTGGACCGACTACGTGACAGGCTGCAGGTATGGCCAATGTAATGTAATTCTACACGAATCTGCACAGACGTCAAAATTTGTCTATTATAAGGGACGAAAGGAACTAGTTTGTTTAATTCTACACGAATCTGAACAGACGTCAAAATTTGTCTATTATAAGGGACGGAAGGAAATAGTTTGTTTAATTCTACACGAATCTGCACAGACGTCAAAATTTTACACGAATCTGCACAGACGTCAAAATTTGTCTATTATAAGGGACGAAAGGAACTAGTTTGTTTAATTCTACACGAATCTGCACAAACGTCAAAATTTGTCTATTATAAGGGACGAAAGGAACTAGTTTGTTTAATTCTACACGAATCTGCACAGACGTCAGAATTTGTCTATTATAAGGGACGAAAGGAACTAGTTTGTTTAATTCTACACGAATCTGCACAGACGTCAAAATTTGTCTATTATAAGGGACGAAAGGAACTAGTTTGTTTAATTCTACACGAATCTGCACAGACGTCAAAATTTGTCTATTATAAGGGACGAAAGGAACTAGTTTGTTTAATTCTACACGAATCTGCACAGACGTCAAAATTTGTCTATTATAAGGGACGAAAGGAACTAGTTTGTTTAATTCTACACGAATCTGCACAGACGTCAAAATTTGTCTATTATAAGGGACGAAAGGAACTAGTTTGTTTAATTCTACACGAATCTGCACAGCGTCAAAATTTGTCTATTATAAGGGACGAAAGGAACTAGTTTGTTTAATTCTACACGAATCTGCACAGACGTCAAAATTTGTCTATTATAAGGGACGGAAGGAACTAGTTTGTTTAATTCTACACGAATCTGCACAGACGTCAAAATTTGTCTATTATAAGGGACGAAAGGAACTAGTTTGTTAGAAAATTCAAAGAACAAAAACCCGTAAAAGATCTAACAAGGTAGTGAGCAAGCCACAGCTACCGCAATTCCAAATAATATTACGGAAAAAAAAAAACCATGGAATGGGATAATATTGGGAACCTATCCTTGCACTCAGACTTACAATACATTAGTCCACATAATGATTGTCCAAGTTCGACAGGTGGCCTGGTGACATTTGTGAATCCGATAATGACAGGCGGAATGTCCTGCCTCAATCCTCACAGAGCCAGGTCCCATCCTCAGACTAATAACTAATAAGCCCCAGATGTCTGAAACCCCAAACATCGGAAATCCGCATTACTTCAAGGCTATATCCCAGACTACTTACGAACTATTACTTACTTACAAATGGCTTTTAAGGAACCCAGAGATTCATTGCCGCCCTCACATAAGCCCGCCATCCGTTCCTAACATGAGCAAGATTAATCCAGTCCCTACCATCATATCCCACCTCCCTCAAGTCCATTTTAATATTAACCTCCCATCTACGTCTTAGCCTCTCCAAAGATCGTTTTCCCTCAGGTCTTCAACTAACACTCTATATGCATTCCTAGAATCACCCATACGTGCTACATGCTCTGCTCATTTCAAAGGTCTGTATAGAATCATGTTTCTAATTACGTTAGATGGAAAAAACAATGCGTGCAGTTCTGCGTTGTGTCTTTCTCCATTCTCCTGTAACTTCATCCCTCTTAGCTTCAAATATTTTTCACAAACACCCTTAACCTCTGTTCCTCCCTCAAAGTGAGAATCCAAGTTTCACAACCATACAGAACAACCGGTAATATAACTGTTTTATAAATTCTAACTTTCAGCTCTTTTTAGAGCAGATTGGATGATAAAAGCTTCTCAACCGAATAATAACAGACATTTTCCATATTTATTCAGCGTTTAATTTCCTCTCGAGTGTCATTTATATTTGTTATAGTTGTTCCAAGGTACTTTAATTTTTCCCACCTCTTCCAAGAATAAATTTTCAATTTTTATATTTCCATTTCGTACTATGTTCTGGTCACGAGACATAATCATATACTGTGTCTTTTCAGGATTTACTTCCAAATTTATCTTCTTACTTGCTTCAAGAAAAATTCCCGTGTTTTCCCTAATAGTCTGTGATTTTCCCCTAACATATTCACGTCACCTGCATAAACAAGCAGCTGATATAACCTGTTCAATTCTAAATCCTTTGTTTTCCTGGACTTTCCTAATGGCATATTCTAGAGCAAAGTTAAAAAGTTAAGGTAATACATCTCCTTGCTTTAGCCCGCAGTGAATTGGAAAAGCGTCAGACAAAAACCGGTCTATACGGACTTTGCTGGACGTTTCACTGAATTGATCAACTATTGCAGATGATAAATGAAATTAGGGGAAGATGGAGACAGTTAGTGGTATGATAGGAGACGGAAGTACCCCGAAAGAGCTCTCTGTAACGTCTGCTTCGTCTATCAGAAATCCCAATACGACCTGTTCGGGAATCGAATCCGGGCCGCCTGGATGACAGACCAGCGCGCTAACACTTGAGCAACAGAAACTGAAACATACACAATTGTAGGTTATATTGACCCTGCGTCACTTTTACCGCTAAGGTTTCGTCGTCAGTTGTCAATGTACTGTAACACCGTAATGATATAGTTTCTAACAGAAGCGTTCCATCAAGTGAGTTAATTGTTAGTACGAACTGGAACATTACGTTGCCGGCAGGCCGGGCGCCTTGAACTGATATAACGACAATCTGTGGGAACGGAGAAAGTGCCGTGAGTTATGCTTGAAGATGGATCGTATCAGCTGCGTCTCCCTAATTGTATTACTCACTTTCTCTCGCATGTGCTCATACAACCCCCTCACGATGTCGTAATAGTCGGTGTGCCCTTCAGAACGGCTTTCACGGGGCGAAGCGTCCCGTTACTCTCTTCGGCCACGCAAGATGCTGTAATTGTCTCTGCTGGTTTCGAAGAAAGACAGTGAGGTTATTCTTACGTAAGGTTTTAAACGTTTTTCAATAACTTCCGTTCCGGAGATCTATTAAGAAAGAAAAAATAAAATAAAGGGATATGTAATGTGTTCGAAGATACAACAAGTTCATGTGCCTTGGAAAGTACCCTCTTGTAAGTTGGAACACATGGAATATAGGTGGGAATATAGCTGTAAAAACTGACAATCATCTATACTAATAATAAATCTGTAGCCAAAATTTTTCTGGTAATTTTCAATTTTCCAAAAATAATTGGTGTTAACATGTATAATTAACCATCCTGAACCCGAAAATCAATTTTTTTTTTTATTTTTGTTTGTATGTCTGTCTGTCTGCATGTTTGTTACCTTTTCACGCGATAATGGATGAACGGCTTTCGATGAAAATTGGAATATAAATTAAGTTCGTTGTAACTTAGATTTTAGGCTATATGGCATTCAAAATACGTTATTTAAAAGGGGGGTTATACGGGGGCCTGAATTAAATAAATCGAAATATCTCGCTTATTATTGATTTTTGTGAAAAATGTTACATAGCAAAAGTTTCTTTCAAAATGCTTTTTGATAAGTTTTATTCTCTAAAAAATTTTGATAGGACTGATATTTAATGAGATAAATTTGTTTTAAAATTAAAATAACTGCCATGTAAGGCGGTGTATTGAAATAAAAAACAAATGACTTCGTCTATAAGGGGCTTTGGACACAACAATCGAAAGCTATGGAACATAGTCTACAGACAATGTTTCTGTGTTTGTGTGAAGTAATATCGGAAGCTAAATTAACCGATTTGTATAATTAATTATTATTTCATCATTGGAAAGTGTAGTTTCTCTAGATGGACATAATGCTATAATGTTATTACAGTAACTTCTGAGTGAATTGAGGACAGGTAAGATTAAAATAGCTTCTTATGCACAGAAAACTTAATAGGTTATTCTGTATATTCATTTCCTGTATTTCTTAAAATAATGTTTATGAACATACTCATTTTTACCTCAGAGAATTAACGAACAACGAGAGTGTATTGATTTAGTATGCAGTAATAGTACGTTAGCTTAGCAATCCATTATTTTATAATTCAAATTTTAACTATGCTCAATTGAATCTGTTAAAATACATGAAATATATATGCAATAAATGCAATGCAAAAAAATTGGGTAATGAGCCAAGCAGATTATGTTGCGCTGTTGTAAAAGTTGTTCCTCCTGAGATTCAAGAGCTCCCACAACAAATTAAAAACTTTCTAATTCGAGTACATCCGTTATCAACACACTTTTTACATAATATAATATAATATATAATATAAACATAATAATAAATCTGTAGCCAAAATTTTTCTGTTAATTTTTGCTTTTCAAAAATAATTGGTAATAACAATTAAGAAACATGTTAAAGGAATTGTCATTGCACCAAATGAGTGGTCTCTGGATCAAAATGATCGCATTTTAATATTTTAAATACAATTTAAATTAAGTAACATATTAAACGATTTATCCTTCTATCAAACACGAATGTTCCCTGGATCAAATGTCCTATTTTAATTATGTAATTACTTTATATTTATTTCTAACGGGTGCAGCGGAGTGCACGGGTACGGCTTGTATTAAAATATATTTATTTTTTTACGATCTACATAAATGACATATCACAATCTATTAAACACTGTAGACATAATCCTATTTGCTGACGACTTCAAATATATCTCTGCACCTATATCGGCACTAAATTACGCAATAAATTAAGTAAACAATGACCTAAAATCAATTATTTCATGGACGAAAAAGTTTGGACTGAAATTGAACTCAGAGAAATCACAGGCAATTACAATGGGACATCAACGACTGTTAAGTAAATTAAACACAGGTGACATCTCCTGTTAAAATGAGGGAAACTATTATCCCTTACAGTGATAGAGTAAAAAAATCTAGGAATTTATATGGACAAAAACTTAAGTTGGAATACTCAAATCACACACATATGTAAAATAATTTTTATGAAAATTCACACACTAAAAAGAATCTGAAATTTCCTTCCGTTGCTGCTCAAGAAGAATTTAGTGCAGTCGCTCTTGATGCCTCATTTTGATTACTGTGACACTCTCTACACTGACCTTAACATGAGACTGACAGACAGACTACAGCGCGTTCATAATGCATGTGTTCGATTTATTTGCAACGTCCGAAGATCTGACCGTACCACACCTTCACTAAATATGCTGTCCTGGGTCCGTCTCAAAGAGCGAAGAACTATTCACTCTCTCACTTTACTCTTCAATATTCTCCAAACCTCTAACTCTAGCTACTTGGCTTCTCGTTTTCAACATTTGTCCTCATATCACGAAATAGATACTCGCTCACAACACCATATCACACTCTCCATTCCTAAACACAGAACATCCTTGTACTCTTCATCTTTCACCGTCTCTGGAGCTCATCTCTGGAACTCTCTACCACAATATGTCAGAGACTGTCGGACATTGTTTAGTTTCAAAAATAAATTAAAATTGCACTTTTTCAATTCAGATTCCTTTCAGTTATAAGCCCTTTTCTCTGCGATAGTTTTGTAAAAATATAGGCTATATATTTCTTTCCTTCCTTTCCCCTTTTTGTTCTCTTTATCAGCCGATGAATTTATTAGCATAATCATTTTATTGTGAATTTTATTTAATGTTCGTATTTCTTTTCTTTTTTTATTATTATTTTATTATATATTCCACTTAGTTATATTCTACTTTACGTTTTCCATATTAACCATTTGTACTAAATGAGTTGCTTTTACTATACTCCAATGTATTCTACTTTCTTTTTTCTATTATGGTATTATTTTCATGTTGTTTAGTGTCGATTTTATGATGCTATTATTTTTTTTGTAATATGTTAGTATTCTGTTCTTTAACTTTTTGTTAAATTTTAACTGCTTGTATACTTTGTGACCTGGTAGAGTGTAAGAGAAGGCCCTATGGCCTTAACTCTGCCAGTATAAATAAAGATTATTGTTATTATTATTATTATTATTATTATTATTATTATTATATTTGCCATCATAAACCAGAGCAGGCTTCTCTGATTGAGATTTAATTTCTTGGTTTTGCGTTAGAAAACGTATCAATGAACGAAATCTTTAGTTTTGGTATTAAAAAAATGTTTCGTCCACAGAACTCACACTTTGCAATAAATCAAACCGAAATTACGACCAGAGCTACTTAGTGATTTTCTCTACGATCTACAGTACGATTATTTAGTCCTGACAGTCGCTGGAGATGTGCGCGTGGGACAGGCGAGTCCATTTAGTTACGCCAAGGGGTGTTTGGGTTATTCACTCGCTTGCCTTTCCAGACTGCTCGCCCTTATCTCTACTCCGGAACTCTCCCCACTCCTCCGATTACTTCCCCTCTTTCGCGTCGCTGAGCTGTCAGGACTAAACAATCAGTCTGTACTCCACTTTGAGTCCTCTAGGTAGCAGTAAAAGTTAAAATATATATATTCAAGGCTATACTATGCTGAAGGTACAAACAAAGTCTACTATATACAGTCACGAAGCTTGAGTTTTGAGGGTGCTAGAAACAATAGACTGTGCCGGCAATATTTTGCATTGCCTGTAATGAGGCGATATTAGCGATCCTAGTGGTGAGCAACTATCTAATGTATGCACATTACGTATTGAGCTTCGTGACTGTATATACTAGACTGTGGTACAACAGTCTCCCCTACTAAATAGTTGGACTAGTGCGAATTACGAATATATTATTCGTGTAGTAAAAGCCCCTTTATTTCGGGTTAAAATAAAATAACGTATGTAAAATAATGTAAATAAATAATTAAAAAGATAAAAAAATAATAAGATATCCCTGGGTTCGAATCTGGGTCCACCTACAACACGACCAGTCTCTTGACCAATACGCTACGGAGAGCTATGAAGTGTAATTAGGTGTTATGAATTGTTTTACGTTTGCTTCCTATAATGTTTAATTTTAAACAAAATGTGTTTTATGCCATATAGAGGAAATATATTCATTTGACGTCACATATTAAATCAAAGATCTTATGTAACTTTTAATTAATATTATTTTATTTAATACTAGCCGTACCCGTGCGCTCCGCTGCACCCGTTAGAAATAAATATAAAGTAATTACATAATTAAAATAGGACATTTGATCCAGAGAACATTCGTGTTTGACAGAAGGATAAATCGTTTAATATGTTACTTAATTTAAATTGTATTTAAATAATTAAAATGCGGTCATTTTGGTCCAGAGAGCACTCACAAGTTACTGTAATAACATTATCGCATTATGTCCATCTAGAGAAACTACACTTTCCAATGGTGAAATAATAATTAATTATACAAATCGGTTAATTTAGCTTTCGATATTACTTCATACAAACACAGAAACATTCTCTGTAGGCTATGTTTCATAGCTTTCGATTGTTGTTGTCCAAGGCCCCTTATAGACGTAGTCATTTATTTTCATTTCATTACACTGCCTTAGATGGCATTGTATTTTAATTTTAAAACTCATTTATCTCATTAAATATCAGTCCTGTCAAAATTTTGCAAGGAATATAACTTATCGGAAATAATTTTTAAATAAACTTTTGTTATGTAATATATTTCACAAAAATCAATAATAAGCGAGATATTTTGATTTATTTAATTCAGACCCCCTTATAATCCCCTTTTAAATAACGTATTTTGAATGTCATATAGCCTAAAATCTAAGTTACGGCGAACTTAATTTATATGGCAATTTTCATATAAATCGGTTCAGCCATTATCGCGTGAAAAGGTAACAAACATCCAGACAGACAGACAAGCAAAAATTTCAAAAAAGCTATTTTCGGTTTCAGGATGGTTAATTATATATATCAGGACCAATTATTTTTGGAAAATCGAAAATTACCAGAAAAATTTCGGCTACAGATTTATTATTAGTATAGATTTCAGTAGCAATATGGCGCATCTACAACGAAAGAAGCGGTGAAAATATATGAAGCGCTTCTGATTCGTGATTGGATGACGTTCAACTTACGTTTCTTTGCGTTTGTGGAAGCTAGAATTCGGCAATGTCCAATCAGCGCCGTCTTGCGTTCGTTCATTTTAACGTTAACCGTTATCAAATACACGGAGCTTGTATTTGACAAACTTCAACGTACTTCACCGCAACGAAACGTAACGCAAACGAACGTCGATCGTAATCCCGGCCTTACTTTGCCAAAGGAGAAGAGCACGCTCGGGTCTGCTTTAAAATTTTTTATATGTATAAGCGGAGTATGAGAAACTAATTCTGCGCTAGTTTAGCCAACATAAGTAGCCTACACAATTAATTGTATAAAAGGCAACGAACTTTTCAAAGTTATGAGTTATATATGACAAAAGACAAATTTAGTTTACGAATCTAGCCTATTTGAAATATTTCAACTGCCTCTACTCTAAAATGATCAGTATGTGACTTACCATTCTGTTGTATCGATTCCTCCCAAAGGTCTATTCAATTTTCTTGAAGTTTACACAGATAATTAACCCACATTATTACGTGCACACAAAGCCATAGCGAACGAATAAAATCTAGGAAAAGTACGCACTACACAATAATATTGGTGGAACTTGGAGTAAAAATTGATCTTCATTTTAGCTCATCAGCGCAAACAGTTAATTACAATTTGAAAATCTTCCCTTCTTTACAACGAACGGAACACAAAGGCCACTAGAGTACCGGTACTCATATTATAACGAGATATCTTCAAATCAACCGTAAGGAAACCATCTTGTCACGATTTCTGTGACAGACTCGGACAGACTAAGTACTACAAAACTAGAAGTTCAGATGGCGTTGATGTCAATGTAGCTTTATACGTATAAATTCACAGGCTGTTTCGAAATCCATTAAACCCAAAATATAAAAAATTGAAATTTTATAGACGTCGTCCATCCTTTAACTGCCACTGATCGCAATACGTTAGTGTTCCCTTCACCTAACCTGTATAGACATTGAGTCATATAATAAATACAAGTGTACTCTTTTACTTGTAAAAATTTCTGTGCTTAGGCTACTTCGTAATAATTGAAGAAGACTCAGGTAATAAAATAACTAGCAGTTCTGCATTTTCTCAATTCAGATCAGTTATTACTTTCTTTTATTCAGTAAACGTTTATTTCGTAAATGTTCAAAATTATTATCATTGCAATCTCCTCCTAATATCTGGTATTAGGCGCCTATTTGAATTATATTAACACAGTTTGTATTACAGACACACAATACGAAATATTAATTTAACATTAGTAGAACCTAAATGTCTCACATCTGCTGGTCTAAAGCATAGCATTAATTTTGGCCCTCGGTTGTACAATGCTTTAGCTAAATTACACCCAGAACTTCTAACATGTAACCCACTAACATATAACAAGAAAATTAGAAACGTGTTAATATCTTCAATTTGATTAAATCAATTTATAGCCTATGTGTATGAATTAATCAACCTATATTATATTTGTATTCTATAATTTAAATATATATATATATATATATATATATATATATATATATATACAGTCCTACTTTTCACGTGCGATATTATTCTTCTCTAGTGTTAATATTATATTATAAAATTTCATTGCCGCTGTAATTTAAATTTTAGTTCCTATTTTATTTTACTTATTTATTTTTATTATTATTTTTTTATTTTCTATATTTCTCTTATATTAATATTGTACTATATAATTTCTGTAACTGTAATTTTAATTCTATTTCCTATTTTATTTTATTTTATATTCTCTTATAGGCTTATTAATATTACATCTGAACTGCGACCGAACACGAGCGCTGCTCATTCGGTCTCAAATGTTGTTAATACTACTGTATCTCCTGTTTTATATTGTTTGTATTATTTTATTTCTATTTCTCTTGTTTGTTTATAATTATATTCTTTATTCTGTATATTTAAATTTAAATAAATAAATAAGTAAATAAATAAAAATAAACCTATGTATATCAGTTTAAATTTGCAACATAGTTTCTACTTTATTAATTCACAATTCATGACATTTTAATAGTTAATTAATAACTCATATATACTTAACTTTTATAGAGCTCAATTTGTCGTAAACTTTGCAACTTGTAACTTTATTCATATAGGCTATATACATATTGATTGCACAACTTTTAACACTATATCACTTCGGAATATGTATTATATGTCTTTCTCGTGTTAAATTCTATCGTAACTGGTTAACCGCTCTCGCGCTTGTGGAATAGGCCTACCCTACCCAGTGGCATAAGAGACTGTCGGAATTTAGTAGCGTTCAAAAGCAAGCTTATTAAGCATATTCTTCCTGCGTAGAGTAGGTTTACTTTTTACTTAATTAATAAAAAAAATTATCTTTTCTTAACTTTTACAATAAACTGTCTAGCTATTATTTAATCAGTTAATCTTTTAGTACTTTGATTTTTATTGTATTTGTAAATTTAATATTAATTGTAATTATAATTGTAATTGTATTCTTAATATTGTAGCTGTAATCCCTTGGTAGAGGGGAAGAGAAGGCCTGATGGCCTTATCTCTACCAGCTTAAATAAATGGGTTCTAAATAAATAGGTTCTAAATAGGTTAACATGTTTCGGCCTGCTATTGGCCATCATCAGAACTGGTCGTTTCTGGTCTTATTCATATGTCGTGTACATTTTGTTCGTTCAGTGAAAGAGAAGATCTTACGGCCTAAATTCTAGTTAAAATGAAATTATTATTATTATTATTATTATTATTATTATTATTATTATTATTATTATGTAAGAAGAAAGTTAAATAGGGAGAGGAGTACGTCAGAATGCCATTTATCACCTATACTGTTCAAAAGTTCAACATCTACTTGCAGAATTTAGTAAAGAACTGTTTTCAAAACATCGGAGAAGTGGTAGTAGGACGAAGAAAAATAAAGTGCATAAGATTTGCTGCTGATATGGTGCTGGTAGCAGAAGAGAATATGATACTAAAGGATATGCTACCGAAGCTAAATGACAGCTGTGAGCAGACTGGGATGAAGACAAATGCAAATAAGACGAATACCTTGGTCATAGGAAGAAGAATAAAGAAAATAAACTTGCGAATTCTAAATGAGGCAGTGGAGCAAATGGACAGCTTCAGATACTTGGGGGTGTACTATAAGCAGTAACATGAGCTGCTGCCAGGAAATCAAAAGGAAGATAGCAATAGAAAAAGGATCATCTTCTGCGGACTTCTGGAAAAAGAACTAAGGAAGAGAGTAGTGAAGTGCTTCGTATGGAGTGTAGTATTGTATGGGTCAGAAACATAGACATTACGACGAAGTGAAGAGAAGCGAATAGAAGCATTTGAAATGTGGATATGGAGAAGAATGGAACGTGTGAAATGGACAGACAGAATAAGAAACGAAGCTGTGCTGAAAAGAGTGGATGAAGAAAGAGTGATGCTGAAACTGATCAAGAAGAGGAAAAGGAATTGGTTGGGTCATTGACTGAGAAGAAACTGCCTACTAGTAAATAATAATAATAATAATAATAATAATAATAATAATAATAATAATAATAATAGTAATAATAATAATAATAATAATAGTAATAAGAATAGGCCTAGCATTATTATTGTTATTGTTATTATTATTATTTAATAATACATCATCACTAAATACAAATAAATGGTTTTGCTGATTCTGACCGCACATCTGCCCACGCCCATAGCGCCAAAGTTACCCAAATGATTTTAGTCACATTTATGAGTAGACCTCGGATATTTTAACTCTAAAAAGCCATTTAGTCACCTAGAGTAGTTTTTAAAATATTGAAATACTCGTTTTAAACATTTTATATGTATATCAGAAGAGGATAGCAATGTTAGAATTAATGTATGGAGAATTAAAGTTTACACAGCTAAATTTATACACATAAACTTAATTATATAAATTTGATGTCACGTTATTAGGTATCTTAGACGAGGACAGCAATCTCTGAATTAAAATGGAAGACTGGGTATTCGTAGAATATTCGTAATTGCGTAGAACGTCATTAATAATATTTCGAATGTCATGCAAATACGGAGTATTTTTTTTTCTCTTGTACGGAGGTTATTTTACGACGCTTTATCAACATCTAGGTTATTTAGCATCTGAATGAGATGAAGGTGATAATGCTGGTGAAATGAGTCCGGGGTCCAACACCGAAAGTTACCCAGCATTTGCTCATATTGGGTTGAGGGAAAACCACGGAAAAAACCTCAATCAGGTAACTTGCCCCAACCGGGAATCGAACCCGGGCCACCTGGTTTTGCGGCCAGACGCGCTAGCCGTTACTCCACAGGTGTGGACCTGAGGCAATATGGAGTATTACTTTTATTTATTCAAACATCTATAATTCTTAATTATTGATGTAAAATTATATTCCTATGAAGGAATTTAAGAATAATCATTACTAAGTTAATCTTGGTTGCTTCCCCTGCTTCGGAAACCACTCTACGTCATTGATAATAATAAAATTGCCGACGTTCAAGTTTGTGCTCGAGCATGGTTCGAAACAATCTTCAGCTGATTGTGTTTTCTACAAGGTTTTCAAAGACTACAAAGCAGATTCAGTTAAGGCTTGTTCACGATAAACCGGGAACGGAAACGACAACGAGAACGAGAACGGAAATAATCTTAAATACATAGGTTGCAACTTTAATAATGGCAACTATTTATTTATTACGAATATACAAGTGATACATATGTGAAACTTCTACAGTCCTTCGTTGTAGTAACCAGCATTGTCTACAACTCGTTGTCAGCGATATGGAAGTCGCAGTATCCTTGTAGCAGCTCCTGTTCTGTTGATGTTTCTGATGGACCGCCCTACTGCCTGCAGAATATCGGGAACAGTCCGGAATCGAGCGTCACGAAGTAGTTCCTTCATCTTTGGGATTAAGTCATAATCACAGGGGCTTAAGTCCGGTGAATGCGATGGATGAAAAAGCACTTTCCACCCCCAGAGACGGTACAAATCAACCACAGGGTGTGTCATGTGCGCTCTTGCGTTATCCTGCAAAATGATGGAAGTGTTCTGCAAAACCTGTGGGCGCTTTCTTCGCAACGCTGGTCTCAGATTATGCTCCAAAAATGACGGAAATACTGTGCTGTACGACACGGACATATTGGATTTTCCTGCTTTGTAAACATGGCGAAATACAACCGCTTAGACCTGTAACTAACAGGAGACTAACTTCAACTCTCCGCAGCGCATACGCTGTGAGTAGGAAGAAAGAGTCCTTTTAGGGGGGAAGGAAGGCAGACATAGACTAATACGTGGTAGAAGTGACAACAATTAACTCCGTCTCGTTTCGCTTTTATAGCAGTGTTGCCACTATTAAAATTACATCCCTCGTACATATATTTTACTAATATTTCCGTTCTCGTTGTCGTTTCCGTTTCCGTTCCTGTTCCCGGTTTATTGTGAACCAGCCTTAAGTCTCACAGCGAGTTCTCGGTCTCATCCGTCAAATTATCACCTCTCTACCAACAATTTCACAGACAGTATTAGCCCCGTCGTTCAATAGCCTATAAGAACAACTCCTGGAGTCAGTGTATCGACATGTATGGGTAAACAATGTTGCTCATTAACGACTACGGTGAATGTCGCTCATTCTCGTATTTTGCGCGCAGCTTCCGGAACAGTTGATGAAAGCGAGAGAGGTGCGCCTACAGATGGGCGCTACACTTCCTGTCGCTCGGTGCAAAAATCGAGTTTTTGCGACGATGCGTCGGGCGGTGCCTGGTTCGACCCGCGGTGTAAACAATGAGATTAACAGGCCTTGCGGTTTCACGCAGCTTCCTAGTTTCAACAGGGCGATGCTCCGGAGTAGTAGCGGCAATATCACTCTGTTCTTATTAGCGATGAAATTATTGATCTTACGTATCCACTATAAAACAGAAAACACGTAATAATACGATGGCCCGGAACCAGACTGTTCCAAGTCCATTTTATTTATTTTATTTGTTTTCTTTCAGGAGAGGTATTTTAAGCTCCTGACATTCAAAGCTTCATGAAACAATTTGGAATAGCTTCATAGCAAGCTTATGGAGAGGAATATTTACAATTTTGTTCGATTCATATTGCAGAAGTCTTCACTTGTGGAGTAACGGTCAACGCATCTGGCCGCGAAACCAGGTGGCCCGGGTTCGAATCCCGGTCGGGGAAAGTTACCTGGTTGAGGTTTTTCCTCAACCCAATACGAGCAAATGCTGGGTAACTTTCGGTGCTGGACCCCGGACTCATTTCACCGGCATTATCACCTTCATATCATTCAGACGCTAAATAACCACAGATGTTGATACAGCGTCGTAAAATAGCGCAATAAAATAAAAAATAATAAAATAAAAATATATGCAGACAAGAACTGGAACACAATGAAACACAGATTTCTTTCTTTAAAAAAGTTGGCCTTAGAACAGTCTGGTTCTCAGCCATCTAATAATGAAAACTTAATATTACTTACTATTGTATGATGCATAACTATTATATAATATCATTTTACAGTGCATTGGACATTATATTATACTGTATTGTATTGTATTATATTGTATTATATTCTTTTTTTACTTTTTGCTTCCTCAAATTTTGACGTGTCCATAGACAAAGCATACCAGATATTTATGTAATGCATTAAATACAATGCTCAGTTAAAGACAAAGTTTACGACAGTGAAAAAATCCTGAAAAGCTCAATAATAAGGTAAATAATAGCAATTATATTATATTATATTATATACTATATTGTATTATATGCTATATTGTATTATACTATATTTTATTATACTATATTACATTATACTATATTACATTATATTATATTATATTATATTATATTATATTATATTATATTATATTATATTATATTATATATTATACTATATTATATATTATATTATATTATATTATATTATACAGAGCGTTCGCCTACGGGTGGGGCCAGGAAAGTGGCCTGCCTGCGGTGTCGCTTGCGGGAATCGTCTATCCGTAAGCTTCCGCTTTCTATACTATACTCTGTAGGGTTTTAATTTTAAAAGTTTAGCTGCAGTAAAGACTGCTGTTTTTTTTAACACTAACTTCCTGTGAAACACGTCTTAGAGATTTATTAGGAGAGCGTGTAAATGATGCACTGATTTCATCATTTTTTTCTCCCGTCAATAATCTTCGTTTTCGCTTAGGAATTGTAGCATTTATGGACCCTGTTGTTCTTAATTTGTTAACAAGACGTCTAACAGTTTCTCTACCCTGAATTGGAGCACCCGGATATTTCACTTCAAATTGCCTACGCACCTCTCTACATGACTCTGTTTTCACATATGCATCATGCATAAAAACTCTTTGTTCAAGCGTGAATTTTGCGTTTTGCATTGTTAACAAATTTTACACACACGCTGAATATTTATGCAACTGTGTTAAGAAACTGCACTGTACGTGTTAAACACTGCAACATCTGGCTCACAACTGATAACTTGTCGACCTTGATGTCCTTGATTGTCGAGCGTGTCTCAACATCTGCGCGCACAAAGCAGCGTATCAGTACATGCCGCTTTCCTGGCCTCACCCGTAGGCGAACGCTCTGTATTATATTATATTATATTATATTATATTATATTATATTATATTATATTATATTATATTATATTATACATAAATATATGTCAACCGACATTAAAAAAAAATGTTTATATTGACGCGATTTAATCCCTACAAAATGATCCATGCCTAACTTTTCGTTCTCCTAACCGTCTCATGATTCATTTTCCGTTTCATATTCTCGTCCATAATCTAATCTTCCTCTTGATTGTCTCTTCTATCAGTTTACTAGGCCTATTATTAATCTCGTTACTCAACTTGTAAACATTATAAGAGGAATAATTCACTAATATGGCACGAAATAAAACTTTCACGAAACTTTGAACAGAGTTACAGGTAGCACACTGTCGAACCTTTCATCGAGAGGAAACCTAAACAAACAAATACGAAGCCAGTTGATGTACTGTACAGTATGGTGACGGAGCAACTCGTCCACCTCTTTGCATAACAAAGTCTGCTGCTCTGGGAGAACTCGGAAGCCAGCCATCTGTACCACGAGCCGCATATCCACGCAACAACAAACAGTCCGTGTTTGCGCTGGGAGAGCGATACAGGAAACAGAACTGAACAATCTATACAATTCTCGCCTTTCTGCACTCGAACTTCTTTCATGACATCCTAATGAAGTTCGTGTCGTTTCAGTCGCCATTCCTACCTAGAAATCAAACTTCAAGAGTGAGGAAGTGACGGGAGACGACTCTGCCATGAAGTAAGCAAAGGGCAAAGAAAGCTTCTGCCTGCTAAATGAGAGATCAAAGATATGTGGGGAACCTGCATGAGTGAAATAAGTCTCATGTAATTACATTCATGCTACACCCTTTTTAAATTATTTAGTATATCCAGAGCCATTAGGAAAGTCCAGGATAACAGACAGGGTTTGGAATTGAACGGGTTACATCAGCTAGTTGTCTATGCGGATGACGTGAATATGTTAGGAGAAAAGCCACAAACGATTAGGGAAAACACGGGAATTTTACTGGAAGCAAGTAAAGAGATAGGTTTGGAAGTAAATCCCAAAAATAACAAAGTATATGATTATGTCTCGTGACCAGAATATTGTACGAAATGGAAGTATAAAAATTGGAAATTTATCTTTTGAAGAGGTGGAGAAGTTCAAATATCTTGGAGCAACAGTAACAAATATAAATGATACTCGGGAGGAAATTAAACACAGAATAAATATGAGAAATGCCTGTTATTATTCGGTTGAGAAGCTTTTATCATCCAGTCTGCTGTCGAAAAACCTGAAAGTTAGAATTTATAAAACAGTTATATTACCGGTTGTTCTTTATGGTTGTGAAACTTGGACTCTCACTTTGAGAGAGGAACATAGGTTAAGGGTGTTTGAGAATAAGGTGCTTAGGAAAATATTTGGGGCTAAGAGGGATGAAGTTACAGGAGAATGGAGAAAGTTACACAACACAGAGCTGCACGCATTGTATTCTTCGCCTGACATAATTGGGAACATTAAATCCAGACGTTTGAGATGGGCAGGGCATGTAGCACGTATGGGCGAATCCAGAAATGCATATAGAGTGTTAGTTGTGTGGCCGGAGGGAAAAAGACCTTTAGGGAGGCCGAGACATAGGTGGGAAGATAATATTAAAATGGATTTGAGGGAGGTGGGATATGATGATGGAGACTGGATTAATCTTGCTCAGGATAGGGACCAATGGCGGCAATGAACCTCCGGGTTCCTTAAAAGCCAGTAAGTAAGTATAGCCCATCTAGAGCTTTACCTCTGATTGAGGTTCTGGCTGATATGTATATCTATTATATAAGACAGTACATCTCACTTGATAATATGTGTCAGAGGAAGAACATTTGTTTGTATGCATCTGAAGTCTGAGTAGTGAAATATGTAGCTAATCGGCTATGTATGCATTGGAGGGGAAAGGAACTGGCCACCCTACCCCATTATCTCCTGGCCTAGTTGCCTCATGAGTGATGCCTTATTGGTGTTACTTATGATGTTCAAACCTATCTCCGGACAGTTGACTAAACAACAACATCCAGAGCTGTGACACGATATAGAGGCAAGAAAGAGATAATTGACGACAGAAAAATACCACACAGCAAAATGGGCAGATGGATCGATAGATCGTCGACAGGCATGTACTCATTGTATGAGAGACTCGGGTGGATGGATGGATGGACGGATGGATGGATGGACGGATGGATGGATGGATGGACGGATGGATGGATCGATAAATGATTGCACAGTTGTACATGTTACATACATACACATACACACATAAATATACATACATACATACATTACATACATAGTAGGGACATCATTTTATTTTACAAACATTTTTAATATTAACCTGGCTATACCTTTGAATTAATGGTTGAAACCCGGAAACATCGTTTGCTATCCTCTTCCACGACTGGAGTTCGGTGAGACTGGCGTAAAACACAAACAAATCACTTTACTAGGTATAGGAGGGAAGAAAAGTAGTTCATTCATTTACGTAAACTAGGAAATATCGTGATTTTGAGTTTGATAATTTTCATTAGGTTTTGTTTAATCAAAATACAGTACAGTGTTAACAATAAGTGTTTTTACTCACGAACGTATTCATTATGCAGTGTATATTATACTGTCTACAACACATTAGCGTACAATATAGAGAATGGTGTTAAGATGAAAATAATCACAATATGGATATTTAAACACATATTTGAAAATGTGTGGTCGTTAATTTCGATACAGGCTTCAGTTCTTTTGTGCATATTATCGCACTGTAGATTATTGCATCTAGTTCCAATTACCAGCTTCGTCCTTAGTACTAGTAACTCACGTTGAAATAATTCTACACCTACTCTATAAAACAGTACCTTACGTACTGTAAATTCAATCTTCACTTTTGCCCGACCCGCATAGATAAAATTACTCAGACATGCTATCTGCTGTCCGTCAAAGTGGTTATGTCGCAGGATCGTAGAAAGAGGGGAAATCACGTCACAGTTAATTACTTACCGATGCCCTTTTATTTAAGTTATTTTTAAACAGTTGTAGACGTAGACGTCCAATTAATTCCTAACAGAAATTCATGTTTTCAGAAAAGAGCTAAAAAAAAAGCCCACCCATTAATCTTTACAGTGGAGAGAGCAGAAGCAGGTGGGGGAAATCGGGATGCGACGTAGGCAAAGGGGCGACAGTACCTGTGCGAAAATATGATTCAATATTGGAAGTTTTCGTCACTAGAAAACGCGAACATATTTCTGAAACGTGCTGTACTCACTAACTCAGTACTGCTTACTATATGCGGCCTTGGTTCTGTGTGGAGGTCAGTTGGAACTTCGTTAGTAGAAGATGTGCGAGTGAAGTACATTAAAAAATTCAGGTACAATAAAAATTGAAGTAAAAATAAAATGATGTCCCTGTATATACATAACACGGAGGCACCCATACAGACACGCAATACAATGCAATACAATACAATACAATACAATATATCGAGATCTTTTATTATCTGTCTGCCTCTGTGCTACGTCACAGTTCACGATGAGGGAGAAGAGAGATAGCAAAATTTTGTACTTATATGTGAGAAAAACTTCGATGAAATATGTGTTTCTTTTAAAAAGTGCAATGAAAAATATATTATGGGACAAAAATTATCTAGAATCTAGATGCGTTTTACTTTTTGTGAGTATATATTCTGTTGCCCATAAAATGGCTTTAAATAAATTATATTTTGTTTGTTACTAAATCCACATGACTATATTCTGTACGTACTATTCTCATTATACAGACACACGAATGAGCAGATGTAAGCACACGTGACGGTCTGACTGGCAGGGCGAAGCTAGTATGATTCATGTACACCTAACTTGTACTCTAAGTAACCAAACGCAGGAATCTGTTGATATGATGAAAAATCGATTTATCATTCGAAAACAAGTTGGAAGAATAATAAGGCAATAGAGCACGCATGCATTCAGCCAGGCAGACACAGACAGACTTAGCAGGACAATTAGCGAGAAAAATCTAGAAAGACGATAAGGAAGAAAGTCTATTAACGGTTGGAAAGGCAGACACGGCTTTAGTCTGACACTTGTTAACACTGAAACAAGACATATTTCAAGTGACATCTGTGCTGAGGATCGTTGACCTAACGGAAACAAAACGCTAATGAGAATTATAAAACCTGAATTAACTGATCATAACAAAATCAGGAAGCGCGCGGCATGCATAAACACGGCATTTATTATCTTTCACAGAGTTTGTTGATGTTGCATTTTCATTACCTGCAATCCGGGTTTAGAAAGTTTAAGATCAGCAGATGATCCTTGTTTCCGCGAGAAATAGCATACCAAGTTTAACTTAATTATTCATTCATTCATTCATTCATTCATTCATTCATTCATTCATTCATTCATTCATTCATTCATTCATTCATTTATTATCTTCCATAGATTTTACATGAGCAATGAAGCTTTAAGATGTGGAACAAGTCAAAATTTTACAATAATACAACTACAATTTTTACAAATTTTTACAATATTTTACAGTTTTACAATGTAGTAATTTTCTACAATGATGAGGTGAGGTCCGAGGATTCGCCAAAAGATTACCCCGCATTTGCCTTTTGGTTGGGGAAAACCTCGGAAGAACCCAACCAGGTAATCAAATCAAAGGGGGAAATGAAGTGATGCCAAGGACTCCCCATAGATCATCCGGCTTCAGTCCCACGGCTGGGGAAAACCTCGGAAGAAACCATTCAATGAGACCAAAGGGGGATCCAACCCAAGCCCGAACGCAGCTCCGGATCAGTAGCCCAGCGAGTCTGCCGGCTGAGCTATGTTTCGACCTATTTTGGGTCATCTTCAGAACTGGTCGTTGTTGGTCTTGGCGCCTCTTGTTTCCTGTGTGGGTGCGTTCGTAGTGTAGAGTCAAAGAGTGTATGTGTTTTGAAATTGAGTTGTGTGTTGAGAATATCGTTGGGGTGTGTTTTCGTGTGTCTGTATATTTCATATCGTTCTAGTGTGTTGAGTTTCTGGCTTTTTTGTTGGATGTGTAGTATTTCCATGTCTGTGTTGATGTCTCCGTAGGTGTGGTTGGCATTTGTAATGTGTTCTGCATATGTGGAGGTGTTTTGTAATTTTGTTATGGCTGTGATGTGTTCTTTGTAACGTATTTGAAATTATCTGCCTGTCTGTCCTATGTAGAAGTTGTTGCAGGTGTTACATTTGAGTTTGTGTACGCCTGTGTGGTTGTATTTGTTTGTTTGTGTTGTTTGTGTGTTGAGATGTTTTTGTAGAGTGTCACGAGCATTATGCTCATTTCGGGTATCTATTCATATGTATTCAATTCAAATGTAAATTGTAAATAAATTTGAATTTGAATTTTTGAATTTGTTCTGTATGCGATGTTCTAATTTAATTTCTTGAATGAGGTTGCAATTTTATGTGTGTTTTTGTTTTCGTATGTTAGGTGCAACCTCATTCAAGAAATTAAATTACAACATCGCATACAGAACAAATAACACTCTACAAAAACATCTCAACACACAAATGCAACCACACAGGCGTATTCAAACTCAAATGTAACACCTGCAACAACTTCTACATAGGACAGACAGGCAGATCGTTTCAAACACGTTACAAAGAACACATCACAGCCATAACAAAATTACAAAACACCTCCACATATGCAGAACACATCACAAATGCTAACCACACCCACAGAGACATCAACACAGACATGGAAATATTATACATCCAACCAAAAAGCCAGAAACTAAACACATTAGAACAATATGAAATACGTATACAGACACACAAAAACACACCCCAACGAAATTCTCAACATACAACTCAACTTCAAAACACACACACTCTTTGACGCTACACTATACCACAGGAACACACCCTCACAGGAAACAGAACAAATGGCGCCAAGACCAACAACGACCAGTTCTGAAGATGACCCAAAATAGGTCGAAACATGTAAACGAGGTACGTTGAAATTTAACACAGGAAAAATTTAACACAGGAAAGTCTTACCATACATATTCCGAAGTGATACAGTGTTAAAAGTTGTGTAATCAAGATGTATAAGATGATCCTTGTTTCCGCGAGAAATAGCATACCAAGTGGACTTACTAATTCCTGTGCGTCTTCATTGTAAAGTAAAATAACAGACATGGGTTTAAATCTGGCAGAGAGCGTCAGGTTTTAAAGGCGATAAAATTGATAGCATGGTTATACCCGAGAAGAAAGTAGTGGTCCTTCGCCTTAGATTTAGGTAAAGGTAAAAAAAGGTAAAGGTATCCCCGTAACATGCCATGAAGGCACTTGGGGTGCATGGAGGTAGAGCCCCATGCTTTCCATGACCTCGGCACTAGAATACGAGACATGATCAACGTAATATTTAGGTTTGTCTCTCAGACGAACATTTAATTTTTCCCTTGGTCGGCCTATATTGCTCCATCCAACTGACATGATATGTGTATGAGGGGAGGGACTACATTGCCAGCTGCTTCGTAAACACCGATGGTGGGCATTCCTGCGGCATTGCCGCAGTGACGTCAGACCTCAGCGAAGCATCAAACTTACCCCCTACCTTCCCCTTCCCTCACTCCATGAAAATACTGCGCGTGTACGCGGCGGATTATACTGGACTGCTGTACTTCGGAGCTTCATTAGTGATACAATGTCTTTCGCAGAATCATATGAATCGAGAGGATATCACACTTACAAGAAAGGCGAATCTTTCATTCCTCATGTTTAGGATCAGTGACAAATATTCAGGACGCGAACTTAAATATGTATATTCTTAAAACAGATCACCTGTTATAAGAGTTCAAACAACACAGATTCAGTCATTTTCAAAGGATGGAGAAAGATCTCAATATTTTTGCCACTCCTTTTCATGTTTAAATTGAAAATGTTATCCCAGAATTGCAGTTAGAGGTACTGGATTTAAAGAATGATGACTTCCTGAAAGCAAATGTGAAGGTCTACAGGGGGCTAAATTTTTTTTTAAATATGTCTAGTACTACATATCCACTGCTTAGACAGTTTGCTTCAAAAATAATGAGTACCGTCATTTCCCATAACTGTGGTCCTGGAACATAACTATTGTCCACGATACAACTATTCAAATTTTGTACTCCATAACTTAGTACCTCGTTTATCTATATTTTTTCTGTACTGTAGTTTGAATTCAAATCACTGCAGCTATCTACGAACGGTCTATGTTACTGCTACAATGATCTTTGAATGGTTGTATCGTGGACCATAGTTGTGTTCCAGGACCATAGTTATGGGAAATGACGGTATGTATTCATCAACCTACCAGTGCAAACAGCTGTTCTCTAAAATGAAATTTATAAAGTCCAGCCAAAGATCCCGCTTAAGGGGACACTCAACTTAAAAATTTGAGAAAAAGTGTCATGGAAATGAAAAATTAAATTTCTACACTAATTTACGTGACAGAACTAAATCAATATGCAGAATTCTTCCCCTATTCATTGAGAAGTCACAGTCAAATGCACAATGCCAAAAAATAAAAAAATGATAATTAAAAGTGATATTTCAATTAATGATTGATTAAAAATTGAAATATTTTTTATTTTGAAAAGTATTTTATCTAATGAGCTGAGATTTTGCATGTTACTTTCCATGTGTATATTAAACTTTTTCTCCAAATTTGAAAAAGATTGGTCAAATAGGAAAAACGTTCCAAAATATAGTTGAGTGTCCCCTTAAGTGATGCTCATCTCCTTGCGCAACTGAAAATAGCATGCACAGATATAAATCCCAATTTCGAAGAAATTGCTTTGAAAAATGATTAATTAAATATCACGTGAATGGACTATTCTAATTACATATGTTAGGAGTGTAGTGGCGCAACTGTCTGTAAATCCGTCACTGCACTGTAGAGTGCAACCCCTCCCACAGTATGTAGTTGCTATTTAAAGCCTGTCTTGTGGGATGCGTTCATTTTGCCCACCACTGGTAAACACTGTATAATTATGTGTGTACTTAACTTCAGAGTAAAAGTGCCTCAACTTCGAAGTCTAGTGATAACATGGCTGTGGGGACTTCCTGACTGGGTTTCAAGGTGAAGGACAAACGCCAGATGGATGGCGTTGCATAAAAAGTAGAATGTGATAGTGGCACTGATGATGATGATGATGATGATGCTGGTAACATGGGTATGTTAATTTAATAGAGATTATAATGATAGCGATGAAGGTGAAGTTTTCGTTACTTGACATATTTTTAATCACTCATTTGGAATGAGTGCTGCTAAATTAGGCCTACGTACAACGTACCTGGCTATTATAATAGCAATAACAGATGTTACATAGGGTTTACAGCCTTTTTTAAATTACAGATTTTCCTCCACTCATGTTATATGTAGTAGACGAAACTTAATTACGCTATTAAGTGGGTAAAATTGCAGTATAACGACTGACCTTGTATTGTAGTACAAATTAATGTCTACAAACCGTATGCATATCTCATACATCTATCTACACTCAGGAGATGTAGGAATTAATTGATGCTTGTCCTCTTGTCGTGACCTAGAAGCAGGTATTAAACGTTATTCTGAAGTGTTTGTACTGTTGTATGAACGACTATTATAAGAGGCTATTTAAATGAATGTAGCTACTACCTTAGAGCACAGGACGTTCGAAAATAATAACAGAGAGAGAGAGAGAGAGAGAGAGAGAGAGAGTAGGAAAATGAGACGAGTTGAGATATGGAGAAGGCATGTGAAGAATAAGAAACAATTAAGAATAAATAAATAGAAAGAAAGTAAATGAATAAGAAAACATAGAAAAATAAGGACAAGGAGAAAGAAAGAGGATATTCTTTATTATTATTATTAGGGCTAGGATTTTGATGAAATTGTATCTTTTTTCTAGTAAGCCAGAAACATAGCTGCTTTAGTATTTATATGTTATGTAATAAACTGAGTGTTTTGAAACATATTTGTTGGGGCATTTTTTTTTTTTTTGCATTTTTTGGCTCTTACAACTCATAAGAGCATTTTTTGTTTTATTAGATCATTTTTGGGATATTTTCATTTAATTTTGGCCATATATCACCATTATTAATATAAAATATATATATTTTTTTTCCTTTCGTATTTTCTCTACATAATTTTTCAATTAATACCCATCATGTTATAATTATTTTAATCGTTTTTCTACACAAATATTGTATTCTAACGTAGTACACCCCCACGTAATGCATCAGTCCAACCACCCCTTCAATATAGACTCATCTATACCTGCTAGTTCCGGATAAGAGTGGCCTTGTGGCGGACTACATGGAACTACATGAGGTAAAATAATTAATTAAAGCGTACCAGCCTATTAGAAAAATTATGTGAGATTAAATAAACTCGAATGTTGGTACTAGAATTTATTTTCATTTCTAGTCTAAATATTAATATTCCTACTAAGCCAATTATGTAAAATCAATTTTTAGGGCATTTTTGAAAGATTTTTAGGTCATAAATGCATTGTTTTTAGGACATTTTTTCGTGATTTATAGGTCATCAAAATCCTAGTCCTAATTATTATTATTATTATTATTATTATTATTATTATTATTATTATCATTATTATTATCATTATCATTATTATTATTATTATTATTATTATTATTATTATTATTATTAAGGATAAATATAACTTAGGAGTATAAAATTTGGTGATTACTTTCACGTGTTAATATCGGCTATAGCTTCTGGAAAATTAACTTAAGTGTCATAAGCGGGATGGTGTGATTCAAGTGAAGCAGGTGGCCTAAGTTTAGGAGCTTACAGAAATTTATTTATTTATTTATTTATAACTTATTTATTTACTTATTTATTTATGTACTTATTTATTTATAACTTATTTATTTACTTATTTATTTATTTATTTACTTATTTATTTATTTATTTATTTACTTATTTATTTATTTATTTATTTATTTATTTATTTATTTATTTATTTATTTATTTATTTATTTATTTATTTTGGTAATAATTGTAACATAATACATTATGCAACGAGCCTATAATGGTAGTAATTAAGACGCTAGTATGTTTGTTTATGAAACGAGCGCAAGCGAGTTTCATACTTTTCATACGAGCGTCTTAATTACCATTATAGGCAAGTTTCATACGACTTTTTATGCTCGACCATATCTCTAACTTGAAATTATTCATAAGTATTCATGTTATGGTTATTTAAGTGAGGAGCGGAACTGACCTGAATTGTGAGATGTGCGCAGACGCAAAAGTATTGATTTTTTCCGAGGAACTAATGTCATTGACCTTGATATAATCTAGAGAATAACATGAAGATTAGTCTTGATATAACCTGGAAATTGATTTAAAATTGAAAAACTAGATGACAAATTGAATTTATTTAAATATTATTTACAATTAACGCTAATTATTATAGTAATAGAACATAATTTTCTGCGACAGTATTGGATTTCCAGCCTCCGTGACTTTTCGCTAATTGTCTTTCGATTACATATCCGAGAATAATCGATACTTGCGGTTTTATGGTACAATGGTGATTTCTCATTGGCTGAACAACTGAATTATAATGAATAGGTGTACTTTAATGAGGTGCATTAAAGGGCTACTAGCAGGTTCATAATTACTACACTTCGGCATGGTCGAGCATAAAATATAATATATACAGAAAAACACTAGCTCGCCGCTGAAAGTGTAGAACTCGTGCTCAGGGGCGGATTCCTGAATTGAAATTAATAAGTAAAAATGTTAAGATGAGTCCCAAATAAGTCTATCCTAGGATGACCAGATATCCAAAATAAAAAAATGGGAAACTCATTGCAAGCGGGCATGATTTCACGTTTTATCTACGTACGTCATTACACGTTCTTTATCATGCTAGCCAGGAATGTACAGGATGATCCATTTGGTAAGACATAAAATAAAAACGTGACAAAATGAGAACTGTTGCTATTTAGTTAAATAATTTGTACATGCATTCTAGAAGAATGGGAGTTTTGTTCAAATTAGATCTCAACATGCCCACCATTGCGAACACGACACAGTTCATACCTTGACGTTAATTTCTTCCATGTGTGGTATAACAACTCAGGGGTAACTTTCTCAAAAGCTGAGAAAATCTTTGCTCTGAGATCATACATATCATTCTTCACGAAACCCCACAGAAAGAAATCGGGTGGTGTCAGGTCTGGGGAATTTGGAGGCCACATAATTAGCCCTCCTCGACCACACTAGTTGTTACCAAATGTGTTATCCAACTGAAGTAGTTTCAGAGAAAACGGTGCATAAATTTCGTGAATTTAACATGGTGAGCACAGTGCGTACAAGCTTCAATTAACAAGAAAATCAGAAAACGGGACAGCATTTTTAAAGCATCATCTTCACATTTTTCTCGGGACACCGGGAAAGACGCACAAAAAAATTAACAATCCCCTTAAAAACGGGACGACTGGTAGATCTACTCTACCCTTACAATGACCCGTATACCTTTCAGCTTTTCCCCCTCCTCTTCTCTCTTATTAATTCAAAATTCAAGAAGGGAAAGACAAAAGTGAAAATATTGAATGAGACCAATGGAAGAAGAAATGTAGAAAGAATAATAAAAAAATTAGAGATGAAAAGGAATTTAAGGAAGATGAGCAAGCGTGAGAGACACAAAGATCGAAAGAAACCAAGAAGGAAAAACAAAAAATTATATAGAACAGCGTTTATAATATTGTTTGTGCTGTTTAATGAATCGTCGCCCATAATGTTACAGTAAACAAGTCATAAAGGAGTCTCATTCGGGACAGTAAGAGAAAAAGCCGTGCACATTTCTATTGTTTGTAAATGGGTCGTATCTCACAGGTACAATAGCAGTGCAATTTGATGGGAACATTCCATTTGTAGGTCAGCAACATTTAATATTCACGCTGTAGCAAACCTCAACCTTGAATAAAGTCATGCTGGCACCTTTGTCAATGATACAACAAATTAGTGCTCATACTTATACAGGGACATCATTTTATTTTTACTAACATTTTTAATATTAACCTGGCTGTACCTTTCGGTTAATGATTGAGACCCGGAAACACCGTTTGCTACCTCCTTCCACGACTGGAGTTCGATGATACTTGCGTAAAATACAAACAAATCACTTTACTAGGTACAGGAGGAAGAAAAGTAGTTCATCCATTTACGTAAAGTAGGAAATATCGCGATTTTGAGTTTGATAATTTCCATTAGGTTTTGTTTAATCAAAGTGCAATACAGTATTAACAATGAGTGTTTTCACTCACGAACTGAGTTATCCATGCGATAGTATTTATTATGCAGTATACATTATGCTGTCTACAGCACATTAGCGTACGATATAGAGAATGAAGTTAAATTGAAAAATAATCATAATAATGAATACTTAAACACATTTTTTAAAATGGTGGCCGTTCATTTCGATACATGCTTCAGTTCTGTTGTGCATATTATCGCACTATAGACTATTGCATCTAATTCCAATTACCAGTTTCGTCCTTCATACTTAGTAACTCATGTTGAAATAATTCTGTACCTACTCTATAAAAGAGTACCTTACGTACTGTAAATTCAGTCTTCACTTCTGCCCGACCCGCACAGATAAAATTACTCAGACATGCTATCTACTGTCCGTCCAAGTGGTTATGTCGCAGGATCGTAGAAAGGGGGGGATCACGTGCTAGTTAATTGCTTAACAAGGCCCTTTTATTTAAGTTATTTTAAATAGTTGTTTAATATTACGTAGACGTCGAATTAATTCCTAACAGAAATTAATGTTTTCAGAAAAGAGCTAAGACAGCCCAGCCACTAGTCTTTACAGTGCAGCGTGCAGAAGCAGGTGGGGGGAAATCGGGATGCGACGTAGGCAAACGGACGACAGTACCTGTGCAAAAATATGATTCAATATTGGAAGTTTTCGTCACTGGAGAACGCGAACATATTTCTGAAACGTACTATAATCACTAACTCAGTACTGCGGCCTTGGTTCTGTGTGGAGAACAGTTGGAACTTCGTTAGTAGAAGGAGTGGGAGTGCAGTACTTTAAAAAATTCAGGTACAATAAAAGTTGAAGTAAAAATAAAATGATGTCCCTGTACATTTACAGAAAATCAGAACGTTTAAGTAAAAAAATATTATTTACATAAATCATATTATACTTCTTTATTTCCCTATAAATTTTAACCTAAAGAATATATAACTTCAAAAATTGCGCGCGTGTGCGTGTGTGTGTGTGTGTGTGTGTCTGTCTTTCTGTCTGTCTGCCCGTCCCTTCGTCCATCAATCTAAGCGTCAAATTTCTGTTTTTTTTTTTTTTTGGCTGGATGTGTAGTAAAACCAGAAACTTGGCACTCTAGAACAGAGGTCGGCAAAACGTCAACTTAATGACGTCATATGAAACGCAGCCCGCCTTGCAAGACCAGTAAACTTGAGGGGAAAAGAGGACTGAACCCCGCCCGTATAGTCTGGAAATAAGTAACCGAACTATATGATGTTTTAGTATCCTTCTGCTAGATTTGAAATTACTCATCAGCCTATCCCGATGTTTTAATTATGAAGTGAAATCTGGTTCTCCATCATAAGTTGCAGTTTGTAATTGCTCAAATGAATGTTGGTTCGTCAATCGGGAGCGCGCTTTACTTTAATGTGTTTCATTTTTGAAAGAACTTGCTCACATATATATGAGCCGCTCAGAGCAAAAGTGGTGTAGGTCAAAATTGAGTAATGAGGTTTAAAGTAACAATTCTGTAAAATACAGCACAAAGTAGCAATCAATATGGCCTTCTTGCTATCCACTGACTCCTAATAGTTTAAATAAAATGTATATTAATTGTTAATTTGCGCTGTATTTTACATAATGTTTACTTTAAACCTCATTACCCATTTTTGACTTACACCACTTCTGCTCTGAACGGCTCATATTTCGAGCCGAAAACTGAAATAAACCTAGGACAAAACGACCTAAGAAGTGGATATTTTGAATTGTAGTGAATTTTCGGGAAATTTTTAATTCTGAAAATTTTTCCCTTATTTAGGCTTCTTTGCAAAGTTCCAAAATTTTATAATATCAGAAAATGATATTCGGCAACACTTTCTCAATCAGTATTAATATAAGTGGATATTTTGAATTGTAGTGAATTTTCGGGACATTTTTAAATCTGAAAAAAATTTCCCTTATTTAGGCTTCTTTGCAAAGTTTCAAAATTGTATAATATCAGAAAATGATATTCGGCAACGCTTTTTCCTTAACCAGTATTAGTAGCTAGATATTATGACAAAGTACAGGTGACAATGGAGTTTTATGTAATGT